>NC_142443.1:56573676-56724558 GCF_059453495.1 Arachis ipaensis
TTTACATAACTTTTAATCCCTTATCAATTCAATCAATATCGAGTTACTGATTCACTTTCAAAGTTTTTATTTAGTTTCAAGAAAATTCGATTTTCAGCCGGCAGTTCAGTATCTCAAAATCCAACCCCTCAATACATCTCAAAATCAATTCCAAATCAACTACCAACCAAGTTCATCACCATCACGATACATCGAATAACCAACTCAACGACAACAATCCAATATAATCATCAAAATTCAGAAATTCTCAACAATTGGTCATCAAACAATTCTCAATCAACATAATCAATCAATATCACAAATCAACAATTCAAACCACAATCTCAACAATTCCAATCACAATCTCAGCCACAATTCAACATTCATATAATAAATCAATCACTTACAACTATTATTCCTATTTGCAGTTATCCAATAAAATTTGTGGGCATTCTTAAATTAAATCGTTTAAGTTAAACCCCCTACCTCGATGTCGCAATCGCTAATTTAACGCAACAATCCCTGTTTAGTCTAAATTGGCAGCAGCAGCGGCGATTTCAACGCAATCGGGACGACAGCAGTAGTACCATTTCTGGTTACGCTCGCAGCAACAACAATTTTGACAGTTCTAACACAACACCACAGTAGTAAAACAGAGATATTGGCTATCATAATTAAAATAAGAACATAACAGAGAAACAAAATACCAAATAGAAGAAGAGAGAGAGCGTTACAGGGTTAGGAATAGAGGTTCAGTGTCAAAACGAAGAGGATGGTGCAGTCGTTTCTCTACCCCGTTGACAAGTTCCAGCTGTAACGATTCCAACAAATATAGTGTACTCAGGAACATTAAAGGCGGAGACAAGGTCATTCTAAAGCAACAAAGGATTCATAGACAGTGACTCTGGTAACTAGGGAACAACGAACTCGTTCGTATGAATGACAACAACTAAGGTTTCCAGCGACGGCGGTGGAAGAGGAACGACTCCTCCTCTGTTGCGTCACTCTCTCAATGGTAGCGGCAGCAAACCCTGTTGGCAACGGGAACAAGATGCGACAATGATGAAGGCTCGATGAAGGCAGTGAGGCGCGATGGTGCAGGTTAGCATCTTCTCTTTGCGTGTCACCCCTAGCGAACGACAACGACGATACACAAACAACGACGACGAGGCGTGGCTCGACGGCGGCTCCTCCCTCTCCTCCGTGGGTCACGTTCGCCTCTCCCTTTCTTCTCTGCGACGGCAGCTCTGCAGTGGCACCAAGCTCTGCGGCACTGTTCCTTTCCCTCTCTTCTTCTCCCTCGTCCTCTGTCTCCCTTTCTGTTCTCCGTTTTCCCGTCTTCCCACTTTTCCCTTCCTTTCTTTTCCCTTTCTGTTTTCCCCCTCGAGCTATGTTTTCCTCCTCGAGCTCACCTGTTTCCTTTCTTTCTCTTTCTGAACATAGGTTTAAGGATTTTAGGATAGTAAATTGGAAAATTTAGGATAATAGGGTTTTTATTAGAAATTTTCAGGATTAGGATAAAATATACACAAGTAATATAACAATTTTACAAAATATTTGAGCTAAAATAACAATTCAGAAATCAAATATAATACTATCAAGATTACTTTCAAAACACGTAAAAATTTCAATAGATTTTAATACTTTCATTTTGGGTGTTTTCAAGCATAAAACTATCCTGTTTGTTATCACTTTTATCCTTTTTATTTACCTATTTCTATTTATATATTGTTTAGTTCGCCAACTCATACATTATATTGTAATACTATATTAATTTCTCATTTTATTATTTCTCAAATTAATATAATATTCCCCTTTTTTGTTTTTTTTAACAAAGGAATTTTTTTTCCATTTCAAATTTTTGGCATTGGACCTAGAGTTTCTTTCTTCCTGTAATTTTTTTTGAAAGTGCAGAATTTTCCAATGAGAAAGCAACATTTTCAAATAATCTATTAGCTATGTATTATCCTAGATGCTAGTAAATGTGTTTTCTATTTTTCCTTTTAAGAGTTATTGTAAGAACCGAATTTTTCACGAATAAAATTATTTAAGTGCCCAAATTAAATTCCGGAAAGTTAGGATGAGAATTTGAGAATTTAAATATGATTTTTGGACTTAGTAGGTCCTTCCGAGTCAGAAAATGTATTTTCTGCTAAAAATCGTGAAAAATCGCGAACTGACAGTTAAACCGATTGAACCGATTCAAGTTTGCTCAGTGCTGTGCGAGAAGCAGTGAAAATAGCCGAGAACCTTAGAAAAATATTAGAAATAAAAAACCGGGCGTTAATTTTAAAGGTTTGGCCCAAAGTTGGGCCAAACGGGCTAAAAATAATAATGGGTTGGACCGAACCCAAGTATGGCCCAAGCCTAACATATATAAGGTTCATTTAATGAACCCAAACACCCATAACACACTCAAACACACACACACACCCAGCTGAAGAAAAGAGGGAGAGGAGAAGAGAGAAGCACTATTCACTTCAATCTTCTCAAGCTCATATCTTGAGCTACGGAGCTCCAATCGCCGCACCGTTTGCTGCCACGCGTTCCTTGTGAAGAGCTCCACAAAACCCATCTAAGAAACTGGAGAGATAACCATAAAATATTCTCAGTTCTTCTCTTCAAAGTTTCGAAAATCTAGGGTTTTGGCTAAGTGAGGTTTTGTGATTTTTGTGTGTTTAGGTACACTTTAGCCTTTGATTGATTTTGATGTTGGCTTCCAAAACTGTTGGGCAAGGTAAGAGGCATTGAAACTCTTGTGAAATTTCAATTATAATGAGCACTAGGTTGATTTGTGATGATTTATGTATATATATAGCTTGATTATGGTGAGTTTGGAGCTTGTTGATGCTTGTTGAAGATTCTTGGTGGCTTAGTTTGTGATTAAAAGCTTATCTTGGGCTCAATTTGGGGTTTTCATTCATATTGGGGATCGACCAAGGTATGATTTTGGTTTTCTCTATGTAGTATATAATATTCATGGACACTTAGGCTAGTGACCTATAGGATAGGGTTGAAAATTTATATGTTGTTGATGATTGTTTGGGTTGATGATGTATAATGAATTGATGTTGTTGTTGTGGTCGAATGATGAAGTTGGGATATGATGGAATTGGATGAATAGATATTGTTGATTATTCATATGAATCATGGTTGAGTTGATGATAAAAATTGATAGTGATATAATGTTGATTGGTGAATATGTGATATAGGTGATAATGAGGTTGAGATTAGTATGTGAAGGAAAATGTGGAAAAAATGGTGCAAAATGTCATAAAGTGTAGGTTTTGATGAGAACTGGAGTTTTGGAATGGTTCTATGTGGTATTGGTTGGTTTAAATTGTGAATATAAGTAATTTGGTAAATTGTGAACTTGGGTAAAAGTTGGTTTTTGGTGAACTTTGTTTGATCATAACTTTTGCCTCGATTTTTAAAATTGATTGAAATTTGTTTGAAATTAAAGCTTATTGAAAACCCTTCAATTTGATATAAATTTTGTAAAATTTGGGTTTTTCTAGAGGAAGTTATGATTATTCAAAGTTGGTCTTGAAAATCTGAAATTCTACAGAGTGGCAGAATTTTGTGTTTTTTGGTATGTGCGCACGCACAGCCGTGTTCGTACACACACCCCTGCAAAAATTTTTATCTATGCGCATGCACAGACCTGTGCGTATGCACATGCAGATGCAGGCAGGATGTTTGCAGCACTAGCACAGCTTGTGCGCGTACATACTAATGAAGAATTGCAACCTGTGCGCACGCACACGTTGGGGAGGCTAGTCTGTTGGGGGCGCTGGCACAGGTTGTGCTAGTGTACAGACTTTGTTAATTTTGACACCTGTGCATACGCACATCCCTGTGCATACGCACACATTTTAAAACTCTCTAGAGCGTGCCCGCGCACACCCCTGTGCGGACGCACACGCCCTGTTTCTCAAACTTAAACTTTGTTTTCAACTATTTCACCTTTCCAACAAGGTTGTAAGCTTCTATAACACCATTTCAAGGCTTTTGGGCTTAATTTTGAGTATGAAAATATGGGAAATAAGCTAAGAGTTTTAGTTGATGATTATTATGAAAATCTAGAAAACGAAGGTTTAGGTTTCGGGTGTACTAGGGATGTTGGATTGACAGTGGTTGAGATGAGTCGAGGACTCTGAATGGGATGATGGATCCATGTATATTGAAAATGTTTTCTGAAAAACACTGAAGTATTAATTTGTACTGAGATTATGAGATGCTATGCGCCCGGCAGCGACGGTGGTTAATCCCGCCTGTCGAGATAGTGGCGGCGGCGTAAGGACGGTGGTTAATCTCGCTTACGTTGAGATGTGAGGTCTGACGCAAAAGAATCCCGCTCTTATCCCTTCGGATCTCTAGAGCGTACAGGCACAAAATCCTGGATAGTGATCCGAGCACTACATCTCGGGGGTTCCCATTGATGATTCAGAAGGGCGACATCTCCATGGAGATGTGTCGGGTTGGCAGTTGAACCAACAATGTGATATCACAGCCAATAAGGTAGGCATTCATCATGTGCATCTTCTATCTGTTTGTATGCTTTGCCGACTTGTAATGATTTGCCTATTTGGATAACATGCCTAAATGCTACTTGTATTACTTGCCTTATATGCTTTTACTTGTGATTTACTTGCATTGTATATAATTGTGTTTTCTACTGGGATTGAGGAGGTTCGGAAGGCGGTGGCGATGGGATTGCATGGAGGATAGATTGGTGAAGGCTGTGGGACAGCGGTGTTTGGTTAGAGTAAAAATCTTTTAAGATAGATTACCATCTTGATATGCTGATGAGCGGATAATTTATACGCTTTTTGGCATTGTTTTTACATAGTTTTCAGTATGATTTAGTTAGTTTTTAGTATATTTTTATTAGTTTTTAATTAAAAATCACATTTCTGGACTTTACTATGAGTTTGTGTGTTTTTCTGTGATTTCAGGTATTTTCTGGCTGAAATTGAGGGACCTGAGCAAAAATCAGATTAAGAGGTTGAAGAAGGACTGCAGATGCTGTTGGATTCTGACCTCCCTGCACTCAAAGTGAATTTTCTGGAGCTACAGAACTCCAAATGGCGCGCTTCCAATTGCAAACTGGCGTTGAACGCCAGTTCCATGTTGCAGTCTGGCGTTCAGTGCCAGAAACAAGTTGCAAAGTGGAGTTCAACGCCAGAGACACGTTACAAACTGGAGTTCAACTCCAAGAGTGACCTCTCCACGTGTAAAATTCAAGCTCAGTCCAAGCACACACCAAGTGGGTCCCAGAAGTGAATTTCTGCATCAATTACTTACTTCTGTAAACCCTAGTAGCTAGTCTAGTATAAATAGGACTTTTTACTATTGTATTTACATCTGGGGACATTTAGTTCTTAGATCATGGGGGCTGGCCATTCGGCCATGCCTGAACCTTTCATTTATGTATTTGTCAACGGTAGAGTTTCTACACACCATAGATTAAGGTGTGGAGCTCTGCTGTTCCTCAAAGATTAATGCAAAGTACTACTGTTTTTCTATTCAATTCAACTTATTCTGCTTCTAAGATATTCATTCGCACTTCAATATGGTGGATATGATGATTGTGACAGTCATCATCATTCTCAACTTATGAACGCGTGCCTGACAACCACTTCCGTTCTACCTTAGATTGAATGGGTATCTCTTGGATATCTAATACAGGGGACCGAGTCCGAGTTATTAGTGTCTTCGTGGTATAAGTTAGAACCCATGGATGGCCATTCCTGAGATCCAGAAAGTCTAAACCTTGTCTGTGGTATTCCGAGTAGGATCTGGGAAGGGATGGCTGTGACGAGCTTCAAACTCGCGAGTGCTGGGCGTAGTGACAGACGCAAAAGGAGCAATGGATCCTATTCCAGTATGATCGAGAACCGACAGATGATTAGCCATGCCGTGACAGAGCATTTGGACCCTTTTCACAGAGAGGATGGGATGTAGCCATTGACAACGGTGATGCCCTACATAAAGCTTGCCATGGAAAGGAGTAGGATTGATTGGATGAAGACAGCAGGAAAGCAGAAATCAGAGGAACGAAAGCATCTCCATACGCTTATCTGAAATTCTCACCAATGAATTACATAAGTATCCCTATCCTATTTTAATTTTCGTCCAGTATAATCTCTTAATACATTTGAATCCGCCTGACTGAGATTTACAAGGTGACCATAGCTTGCTTCAAGCTGACAATCTCCGTGGGATCGACCCTTACTCACGTAAGGTTTATTACTTGGACGACCCAGTGCACTTGCTGGTTAGTTGTACGAAGTTGTGAAACAGATATAAGATCATGAACGTGCGTATTGAGTTTTTAGCGCCGTTGCCAAGGAATGGAATGATCATGATTTCTCACACCAAGTTTTTGGCGCCGTTGTCGGGGATTGTTCGAGTTTGGACAACTGACGGTTCATCTTGTTGCTCAGATTAGGTAATTTTCTTTTTCGTTTTATTTTCAAAAAAAAATATTTTTTAATTTATGTTCTTCAAAATTTTTAAGAATGAATTCTAGTGTTTCATGAAGCATGTTGAAGCCTGGCTGGCTGTAAAGCCATGTCTAAATTCATTTGGACTGAGGCTTCCAAATCATCATTACAAGAGCAAGCTAGTTGTTGCTAATCAAATTTGTTATTATATGACTGATTTGTATCTTCTAAAGCTTGGCTGGCCATTGGCCATGTCTAGTGTTTTGGACCGGAGCTTTCATTGAAAGCTTGGCTGGCTAGTGAGCCATGTCTAATTCCTGGACTGAGGCTTTAGACTAAGAGTGCAAGATTCCTGGAATTCATATTAAAAATTTTGGAATCCTTATTTTTCTTTTTCACATTAATTTTAAAAAAATCCAAAAAAATTAGAAAATCATAAAATCAAAAATATTCTTGTGTTTCTTGTTTGAGTCTTGAGTCAATTTTAAGTTTAGTGTCAATTGCATGTTTTAAATTTTGCATAAAAATTTTGAAAAATTCATGCATTCATAGTGTTCTTCATGATCTTCAAGTTGTTCTTGGTAAGTCTTCTTGTTTGATCTTGATGTTTTCTTGTTTTGTATCTTTTGTTGTTTTTCATGTGCATTTTTGCATTCATGGTGTCTAAGCATTAAAGATTTCTAAGTTTGGTGTCTTGCATATTTTCTTTGCATAGAAAAATTTTCAAAAATATGTTCTTGATGTTCATCATAATCTTCAAAGTGTTCTTGGTGTTCATCTTGATATTCATAGTGTTCTTGCATGCATTGTGTGTTTTGATTCATAATTTTTATGTTATGAGTCTTTTTCATGTTTTTCTCTTTCATCATTAAAAATTCAAAAATAAAAAAAATATCTTATCTTTTTTTAAAAAAATCTCATCTTTTTAAAATCTTTTTCAAAAATCATATCTTTTCCATTTTTTTTATTTATTTTCGAAAATTTCAAAGATATTTTTCAAAATATTTTCAAAATCTTTTTCTTATTTTATCATATTTTCAAAAATCACATCATCAATTAATGTTTTGATTCAAAAATTTCAAGTTTGTTACTTACATGTTAAGAAAGATTCAAACTTTAAGTCCTAGAATCATATCTTGTGATTTCTTGTGAATCAAGTCATTAATTGTGATTTTAAAAATCAAATCTTTTTCAAAATTAATTTCAATCATATCTCTTCAAAAATATATATTTTTTTATCCTATCTTTTTCAAAATCATATCTTTCTAATCATATCTTTTCATATCATATCTTTTTCAAATATCTTTTCTAACTTCTTATCTTCTTATCTTTTAAAAATTGATTTTCAAAATTTGTTTCAACTAACTAATTAACTTTTTTGTTTGTTTCTTATCTCTTTCAAAACTACCTAACTAACTATCCCTCTCTAATTTTCGAAAATACCTCCCTTTTTTTTAAAAAATTCTTTTTAGTTAATTAATTGTTTAAATTTTAATTTTAATTTTAATTCTCCTTTAATTTTCGAAAATCATCAACTTCTTTTCAAAAATTAATTTTCGAAATTCCCTTTCCCTCATCTCCTTCTATTTATTTATTCATCTACTAACACTTCTCCTCACCCAAAAATTCGAACCCCTTCTTCTCTTCTGAGTTCGAATTCTTCTCTTCTTCATTCTCTTTCTTCTTTTCTTCTACTCACACAAGGGAACCTCTATATTGTGGTAAAAAGGATCCCTATTATTATTTTCTGTTTCCTTCTTTTTCATATGAGCAGAAGCAAGGACAAGAACATTCTTGTTGAAGCAGACCCTGAACCTGAAAGGACTCTGAAGAGGAAACTAAGAGAAGCTAAATTATAACAATCTAGAGACAACCTTACAGAAATTTTCGAAAAGGAAGAGGAGATGGCAACCGATAATAATAATAATAATGCAAGGAAGATGCTTGGTGACTTTACTGCACCAAATTCTAATTTACATGGAAGAAGCATCTCCATCCCTGCCATTGGAGCAAACAATTTTGAGATGAAACCTCAATTAGTTTCTCTGATGCACCAGAACTGTAAGTTTCATGGACTTCTATCTGAAGATCCTTTTCAGTTCTTAACTGAATTCTTACAGATATGTGATACTATTAAGACTAATAGAGTAGATCCTGAAGTCTATAGGCTCATGGTTTTCCCGTTTGCTGTGAGAGACAGAGCTAGAATATGGTTGGATTCTCAACCTAAAGATAGCCTGAACTCTTGGGATAAGCTGGTCACGACTTTCTTAGCCAAGTTCTTTCCTCCTCAAAAGCTCAGTAAGCTTAGAGTGGATGTTCAAACCTTCAAACAGAAAGAAGGTGAATCCCTCTATGAAGCTTGGGAGAGATATAAGCAACTGACCAAAAAGTGTCCTTCTGACATGCTTTCAGAATAGACCATCCTGGATATATTCTATGAAGGTCTGTCTGAATTAGCTAAGATGTCATTGGATACTTCTGCAGGTGGATCCATTCACCTAAAGAAAACGCCTACAGAAGCTCAAGAACTTATTGACATGGTTGCTAACAACCAGTTTATGTACACTTCTGAGAGGAATCCTGTGAGTAATGGGACGCCTCAGAAGAAGGGAGTTCTTGAAATTGATGCTCTGAATGCCATATTGGCTCAGAACAAACTATTGACTCAGCAGGTCAATATGATTTCTCAGAGTCTGAATGGAATACAAGCTGCATCCAACAGTACTCAAGAGGCATCTTCTGAAGAAGAGGCTTATGGTCCTGAGAACCCTGCAATAGCCGAGGTAAATTACATGGGTAAACCCTATGGGAACACCTATAACCCCTCATGGAGAAATCACCCAAATTTCTCATGGAAGGATCAACAAAAGCCTCAACAAGGCTTTAATAATGGTGGAAGAAATAGGTTTAACAATAGTAAACCTTTTCCATCATCCACTCAGCAACAGACAGAGAATTCTGAGCAGAATCCATCTAGCTTAGCAAATTTAGTCTCTGATTTATCTAAGGCCACTCTGAGTTTCATGAATGAAACAAGGTCATCCATTAGAAATTTGGAGGCACAAGTGGGCTAGCTGAGTAAGAAGATCACTGAAACCCCTCCTAGTACTCTCCCAAGCAATATAGAAGAGAATCCAAAGAGAGATTGTAAGGCCATTGATATAACCATCATGGCCGAATCCAAGGAGGAAGGGGAGGACGTGAACCCCAAGGAGGAAGACCTCCTGGGACGTCCAGTGATCAACAAGGAGTTTTCCTTTGAGGAACCAAAGGAATCTGAGGCTCATTTAGAGACCATAGAGATTCCATTGAACCTCCTTATGCCCTTCATGAGCTCTGATGAGTATTCTTCTTCTGAAGAGAATGAGGATGTTACTGAAGAGCAAGTTGCCAAGTACCTTGGTGCAATCATGAAGCTGAATGCCAAACTATTTGGTAATAAGACTTGGGAAGATGAACCTCCCTTGCTCATCAATGAACTGAGTGATCTGGATCAACTGACATTGCCTCAGAAGAAACAGGATCCTGGAAAGTTCCTAATACCTTGTACCATAGGCACCATGACCTTTGAGAAGGCTCTATGTGACCTGGGGTTAGGAATAAACCTCATGCCACTCTCTGTAATGGAGAAACTGGGAATTTTTGAGGTACAAGCTGCCAGAATCTCACTAGAGATGGCAGACAACTCAAGAAAACAGGCTTATGGACTAGTAGAGGACATGTTAGTAAAGGTTGAAGACCTTTACATCCCTACTGATTTCATAATCCTAGACACTGGGAAGGATGAGGATGAATCCATCATCCTTGGAAGACCCTTCCTAGCCACAGCAAAAGCTGTGATTGATGTGGACAGAGGAGAATTGATCCTTCAGCTTAATGAGGACAATCTTATGTTTGAAACTCAAGTATCTCCTTCTGTAACTATGGAGAGGAAGCATAAAAAGCATCTCTCACTACAGAGTCAACTAAAGCCCCCACAGTCAAACTCTAAGTTTGGTGTTGGGAGGCCACAACCAAACTCTAAGTTTGGTGTTGAACTCGCATATCCAAACTCTAAGTTTTGTGTTGGGAGTCTATAAAATTGACCTGATCACCTGTGTGGCTCTATGAGAGCCCACTGTCAAGCTATTGACATTAAAGAAGCGCTTGTTGGGAGGCAACCCAATTTTTATTTATCTAATTTTATTTTTATTTTTATTGTTCTTTCATGTTTTATTAGGTTCATGATCATGTGGAGTCACAAAATAAATCCAAAAATTAAAAACAGAATCAAAAACAGTAGAAGAAAAATCACACCCTAGAGGAAGGACTTACTGGCGTTTAAACGCGAGTAAGGAGCATCTGGCTGGCGTTCAACGCCAGAACAGACCATGGAGATGGCGCTGAACGCCAGATATAAGTATGAAGCTGGCGTTCAACGCCAGAAATATGCTGCATATGGGCGTTGAACGCCCAGAATAAGCATCACTTCGGCGTCTAAACGCCAGAAATGCATGCAAAGGCATTTTACATGCCTAATTGGTGCAGGGATGTAAATCCTTGACACCTCAGGATCTGTGGACCCCACAGGATCCCCATATACCTCCACTCACCTTCCCTCCTCATAATCCTATATCACCCTCTCTCTCTCCATTCACAGTCATCCCTTCTGTTTTCCATTCACCACTCACATCCATACACCCCACCTACCTTCAAAATTCAAAATCTCTTTCCCACCCAAGCCCACCCATATAGCCGAATACACACATCCCTCCATCTCATCCATATCTTCTTCTTCTTCTACTATTCTATCTTCTTTTGCTCGAGGGCGAGCAACATTCTAAGTTTGGTGTGGTAAAAGCATAGTTTTTTTTTGTTTTTCCATAACCATTGATGGCACCTAAGGCCAGAAAAACCTCTAGAAAGAGGAAAGGGAAGACAAAAGCTTCCACCTCCGAGTCATAGGAGACGGAGAGATTTATCTCAAGGGTCTATAGCTCAGTGGTAGAACATTTGACTGCAAATCAAGAGATCCCTGAGATACCTCAGGGGATACATTTTCCTCCACACAATTATAGGGAGCAACTAAGGGTGGAACATCAAGGGCACTCCATCATTCTCCATGATATTAGAGAAGATCAAATAGCAATAAGGGAGGAGCAACAAAGACAAGGAAGAGACATAGAAGAGCTCAAGGACATCATTGGTTCCTCAAGAAGGAAACGCCACCATCACTAAGGTGGACTCATTCCTTGTTCTTAAGTCTTCTGTTTTTCGTTTTCTTATGTTAAATGTTTACCTATGTTTGTGTCTTTATTACATGATCATTAGTGTCTAAGTGTCTATGCCTTAAAGTAGTGAATATGAATCCATCACCTCTCTTAAATGAAAAATGTTTTAAAAACAAAAGAACAAGAAGTACATGGTTCGAATTCATCCTTGAAACTAGTTTAATTATTTTGATGTGGTGACAATACTTTCTGTTTTCTGAATGAATGCTTGAACAGTGCATATGTCTTTTGAAGTTGTTGTTTAAGAATGTTAAATATGTTGGCTCTTGAAAGAATGATGATAAGGAGAAATGTTATCTGATAATCTGAAAAATCATAAAATTGATTCTTGAAGCAAGAAAAAGCAGTGAATACAGAAAGCTTGCGAAAAAAAAAAGAAAAAAAATGGCAAAAAAAAGGAGAGAAAAAGCAAGCAGAAAAAGCCAAAAGCTCTTAAAACCAAAAGGCAAGAGCAAAAAGCCAATAGCCCTTAAAACCAAAAGGCAAGGGTAATAAAAAGGATCCCAAGGCTTTGAGCATCAGTGGATAGGAGGGCCTAAAGGAATAAAATCCTGGCCTAAGCGGCTAAACCAAGCTGTCCCTAACCATGTGCTTGTGGCGTGAAGGTGTCAAGTGAAAACTTGAGACTGAGCGGTTAAAGTCAAGGTCCAAAGCAAAAGAAGAGTATGCTTAAGAACCCTGGACACCTCTAATTGGGGACTTTAGCAAAGCTGAGTCACAATCTGAAAAGGTTCACCCAGTTATGTGTCTGTGGCATTTATGTATCCGGTGGTAATACTGGAAAACAAAGTGCTTAGGGCCACGGCCAAGACTCATAAAGTAGCTGTGTTCAAGAATCAACATACTGAACTAGGAGAATCAATAACACTATCTGAATTCTAAGTTCCTATAGATGCCAATCATTCTGAACTTCAATGGATAAAGCGAGATGCCAAAACTATTCAAGAGGCAAAAAGCTACAAGTCCCACTCATCTGATTGGAGCTATGTTTCATTGATATTTTGGAATTTATAGTATATTCTCTTCTTTTTATCCTATTTGATTTTCAGTTGCTTGGGGACAAGCAACAATTTAAGTTTGGTGTTGTGATGAGCGGATAATTTATACGCTTTTTGGCATTGTTTTTACATAGTTTTCAGTATGATTTAGTTAGTTTTTAGTATATTTTGATTAGTTTTTAATTAAAAATCACATTTCTGGACTTTACTATGAGTTTTTGTGTTTTTCTGTGATTTCAGGTATTTTCTGGCTGAAATTGAGGGACCTGAGCAAAAATCAGATTCAGAGGTTGAAGAAGGACTGCAGATGCTGTTGGATTCTGACCTCCCTGCACTCAAAGTGGATTTTCTGGAGCTACAAAACTCCAAATGGCGCGCTTCCAATTGCGTTGGAAAGTAGACATCCAGGGGCTTTCCAGCAATATATAATAGTTCATACTTTGCCCGAGTTTAGACGACGCAAACTGGCGTTGAACGCCAATTCCATGTTGTAGTCTGGCGTTCAGCGCCAGAAACAAGTTGCAAAGTGGAGTTCAACGTCAGAAACACGTTACGAACTGGCGTTCAACTCCAAGAGTGACCTCTCCACGTGTAAACTTCAAGCTCAGCCCAAGCACACACCAAGTGGACCCCGGAAGTGAATTTCTGCATCAATTACTTACTTCTGTAAACCCTAGTAGCTAGTCTAGTATAAATAGTACTTTTTACTATTGTATTTACATCTGGGGACGTTTAGTTCTTAGATCATGGGGGCTGGCCATTCAGCCATGCCTGAACCTTTCACTTATGTATTTGTCAACGGTAGAGTTTCTACACACCATAGATTAAGGTGTGGAGCTCTGCTGTTCCTCAAAGATTAATGCAAAGTACCACTGTTTTTCTATTCAATTCAACTTATTCCGCTTCTAAGATATTCATTCGCACTTCAATATGGTGGATGTGATGATCATGACAGTCATCATCATTCTCAACTTATGAACGCGTGCCTGACAACCACTTCCGTTCTACCTTAGATTGAATGGGTATCTCTTGGATATCTAATACAGGGGACCGAGTCTGAGTTATTAGTGTCTTCGTGGTATAAGTTAGAACCCATGGATGGCCATTCCTGAGATCCGGAAAGTCTAAACCTTGTCTGTGGTATTCCGAGTATGTTCTGGGAAGGGATGGCTGTGACGAGCTTCAAACTCGCGAGTGCTGGGCGTAGTGACAGACGCAAAAGGATCAATAGATCCTATTCCAGTATGATCGAGAACCGACAGATGATTAGCCGTGCCGTGACAGAGCATTTGGAACCTTTTCACAGAGAGGATAGGATGTAGCCATTGACAACGGTGATGCCCTACATAAAGCTTGCCATGGAAAGGAGTAGGATTGATTGGATGAAGACAGCAGGAAAGCAGAAATCAGAGGAACGAAAGCATCTCCATACGCTTATCTAAAATTCTCACCAATGAATTACATAAGTATCCCTATCCTATTTTAATTTTCGTTCAGTATAATCTCTTAATACATTTGAATCCGCCTGACTGAGATTTATAAGGTGACCATAGCTTGCTTCAAGCCGACAATCTCCGTGGGATCGACCCTTACTCACGTAAGGTTTATTACTTGGACGACCCAGTGTACTTGCTGGTTAGTTGTACGAAGTTGTGAAATAGATATAAGATCAAGAACGTGCGTATTGAGTTTTTAGCGCCATTACCAAGGAATGGAATGATCACAATTTCGCACACCATATGCTAAGGTCTTAAGTTTTGTTAAGGTTTTATATGTTTGCGCCTTATCGTTCTAGTATGTCTAAGATGAATCTGTGATGGGTATGGAGCTTAGGATTGCCTTTGGCGTCCTGGGGTCTTATATCCTACACCACTGAGTACTGTTACCAAACTGAGAATCTCGGGTTTTCATACCATATTTCTGTTGTGTTTTTCAGATGCAGGTCTCAACCCACCTCGGTGAGTTGCTTTGGATGGTGACACCAGCTTAGGATCTGTTACTCTTGAAGTCTTTTTGATTTACTTTATTTATATATCTCTCATCTTTTGTATTTTGTTTTACCTAGAGGCATGTATTTGAGAGAACAAAACTTGTATAAGCTCTTTTAAAACTTTAGTTTCTAGTCGTCTGTGTATGGCTAGCCGGCTTAAACTCTGTGAGCCGTGGCTAGTTTCTTATGATTATTATATACCTATCTATGTTATCTTATATCTGTTTCTTGTGCCTTAAACGAGTAGCTTCGTTAGTACGTTTTTGCGCTTTTGAAATCCTGCTTTGACTTATATTCTTCATCGGGCTTCTAGAATATATATTATTTCCTTCTATATATATAAATATGTATAAGCCTTAGAACTGTCGTAACCCATGACTAACCTTTTCCTTACGGCTAGAAGTAAGGCTTAAGGTAATTAGGGTGTTACATTTAGTGTTATTAGAGCAGTTCGTCCTTGTGAACCTGAGGGATGGACCGATTGTGCTTCATTACATACTCTGTCTGTCTTTTCTTTGATGCTATTAGGTAATTTGCTTGATATATGCATAGCATGCTTGTTTGTGAGTGTCTATTTGGGGATAATTTAAACACTAGGCTTTTGATATTGAGACTGATCACCTCGATATCGATTATTTGATGTAGACAGGAACCCAATGGCCACTCGCGGATGAGGTGGAGCACGTTCACGAGAGAGTAGGAATGAGCAACCAGCTAATAAGCATGCCGAGTTCATGGTGGCGATGGTGAATCTGGCGAACACCATGGAAGCGAATGCTGCTGTGACTCTGCAAGTTGTGCAGAGGTTAGATCAACCGGCCGGAAGCAGAAACAAAAATGGAGAGGGTGTTGAGGGCAACTTGAGAGGTGTTCCGAGAATTCTAGCTGCTTTTCGGAAAGTTGTCCCGCCAATTTTCAAGGGTTCGACAAACCATACTGAAGCAAACAACTGGTTCCAAGCTGTGGAGCGTGCATTGCTAACTCAACATGTGCCGTATGACCAGTTCGTAGAGCATGCGACTTATCAACTAGTGGGAGAAGCTTAGCAATGCTGGCAAGGAGAGTGCTGACTTCTACACCAACAAAACGTGAACATTACCTGGGCAGTATTCGAGGAAGCTTTCTACAAGAAGTACCTTCTTGAGTCAATAAAGGAGGCCAGAGAGTTAGAGTTCTTACAGTTGAAGCAAGGGTCCATGACTATAGCTAAATACACTAGTAAGTTTGAGGAACTTTGTAAGTTCTCAAGAATAAGTCAGGGTGCCCCTGAGTCCTATGAAGGATGGAAATGTGTCAAATACAAAGTAGGGCTGGGGGAAGTTATCAGGTGTGTCGTGGCTCCATTGGAGATTAGGAGGTTCTCTGAATTGGTGGACAAGGCGAGGGTTGTCAAAGAATATGCAAGGACGGTAGCCTCGTCAAGAGACACTCATAGAGGAAATACTAGTAGGGAACACAACGATTACCTTGGACCAAGGGGACAAAACTTCAAGAGATATGGTAAAGGGAAGCGGTCAAGAGCTTACTCCCCTGATATGAAATGTCAGGAGTGTGGGAACTACCATTCGAATAATTGGTTAAAGATTGTACACACCGAAGAACACATGAGGTGGGTCGATCACAACAACAGGGTTGAGGTAATTATGAAGCCGATGGCCAAACCCCAACTTATCTTCGTAGCATAGACTGTCGTCGTTTGCGTTGAGAAAAATTTTAAAGCTTAGATTGATTCTTTTAAAGAAAACTTGGACTGGAATGCTGGTTTGAATGTTTTGGTTTTAAAACTGGGATTGGAACTTTCGATCAAATGATACAATTTAAAAGGGAAAGTGAGTCCTAAGATTTTGTTAACTTGTGATTCTGGTTGTAATTTTTAGCTTAACAAAAGGGATTCAAATTGAAAGGTTCTGGTTTAAGGATTCTAATGAATCTAGGAAAAATCGTGCTTCAAAATGATTGATTTACAAATAAAATTTTTTTGACTCTTTTGATAAGGTTTTAACAATGGACTCATTTAGATTGAACTTGTTTTAAAGGTTTTGAAAAATACTACAAAATTGGTATTTGGTTTAAGGAAAAAAAATTTTGGATTCTTAACGACGATAATCAGAGTGATGCAGCAGAAGACGAGAGAGTTTTCAGACCTTGAAGTAGAAGTTAACTTCATCACTTGTTTTAATCTTGCCGGAATTGCATAAAATGTTCAAAATGTATTGTGATGCTTCTGTGAAGGGTTTGGGTTACGTGTTGATGCAACCCCGAAATGTGGTAGTAGACGTATTGATTCGAAGGACCTTGACAATTGCTTGAATGAGAATTAAGGAGGAGGAGTTAGTGGATAAGTTTGTGGATCTTAAGTTGGATATTGGTGAAGTCGCCGGAAGAGCTTGTTTAAATCAGTTGCAGATTTTAAGTACGTTTAAGACGGAGATTCAAAAGGCTCAGCAAGATGAGCAGAAGCTTCAGTAATTGTTCCAACTAGTTGGTGAGAAGAGGCTTGGAGAATACACCAAGGAAGATGAAGGGTTGTGGAGACATAAGGGGAGAATTTGCATAATGGATGTCGGGAATTTGAGGCAAGACTTATTATCAGAGGCTCACATCAGTGGGTTTTCTATTCATCCAGAAAGCACGAAGATGTATTAAGACCTAAAAAAGATGTTATGGTGGCCTAGGATGAAAGGTAATGTAGCTTCAACGGTATCCAAGTGTTTGACGTGTTAGAAGGTGAAGGTAGAGCATCAGAAATCATTGGGAAAGCTACAGTCTCTTGAAATTCATCAATGGAAGAGGGGAGGAATTGCAATGGATTTTGTGACCGGTTTACCAAGGAGTAGGTCGGGATTTGATGCGATTTAGGTGATCGAGGATCGCTTAACCAAATCCGCTCATTTTCTGCCTATTCGAGTAAACTGTTCTATGGGAGAGTTAGCAAGGTTGTATATAAAGGAGATAGTAAGGTTGCACGATGTACCGTCGAGCATAGTGTCGGACCGTGATCCCTGATTCACGTCAAGGTTTTGGGGAGCTTTGACGTTAGGATTTTTGCCAGGAAAGAATTTTATAAAAACAGTCGCGTTGTAGGTATAGTTTCTAAACCAACAGAAATCCCTTCGTACAAACGTTTTGGTTGTCACAAGTAACAAACCCCTAAATAAATTGATAACCGAAGTATTTAAACCTCGGGTTGTCTTCTCAAGGAACTGCAGGGAAGTATGTTCTTATTATTGGTTATGGAGATTGTAAATCGGGGTTTTGAAGATAAGGAGCAAGTAATTTAAATTGCAATTGAAATAAGTAAAAGACTGTAAAGTAAATAAATAACTATAGAATAAACTTTTGGCAAGGTATGAGAAATTAGAAGTCCTATCCTAGTTATCCTTATCAATGATGATGAAGATTGAATCTTAATTCCACTCAGTTAGTCTTTACTTAAAGTAAAGAAAAGTCAAGTGACTAATTAGTTAGATCCTCAAATCCTAGTTAATCCCTAAGGAAAGATTGGGATTATTGAAGTTCAATTCAATTAGCAAAGATAACAATTATAAATCATGTTTGAGTTTGATAACTCCTGAGTTACTGATTTCTTAACCAAGACCAAAAAGGGAATAAGGAAATCTACCGGAATAAAAATGTCTTCAGATTGGAAGCAACAGTAATAGAAATAAAGGAGAGCAATAATAAACTGAAATACCTCAACTAACATTAATTCAAAAGAGTAATCTGTAACATAGAAGAATTCATAAATTAAATTGAAAAGATAAATAAAAAGGAATGTTGAACCTGATAAAAAGATAATCCTGAAAGCGAATAAAATCCTAAATCTAAATTCTAATCCTAAAGAGAGAGGAGAGAACCTCCCTCAAAACTAAATCTAAATCATGAAAAGTAACTAATTGGAGACTCTGCTCTGAATGGATGCATTCCCCCACTTTATACCCTCTAATCTGTGTGTTCTGGGCTGAAAACTGGGTCAAAAGCAGCCCAAAAATTGCTCCTTGCGATTTCTGTTACGTTCAGGTCGCGGGCAAGTGACGCAGAGGCATCGTCCATGCGTCCGCGCGGATGGAAGTTCGCAGATGTGATGCGAGCGCGTCATTCACGCGTTCGCGTCGCATAACTTCGGGGCAGCTATGGAAAACTATATATCAAATCGAAGCCCTGGATGTTAGCTTTCCAACGCAACTAGAACTGCATCGTTTGGACTTCTGTAGCTAAAGTTATAGCCGTTTGAGTGCGAAGAGGTCAGACTGGACAGCTTAGCAATTTCTCAGTTTCTTGTATTCCTTCCACTTTTGCATGCTTCCTTTCCATCCTCTGAGCCATTCCTGCCCTGTAATCTCTGAAATCACTTAACACACATATCAAGGCATCTAATGGTGATAAGAGAGGGTTAATAATAAGCAATTTAAAGGCCAAAGAAGCATGTTTTCAATTAAAGCACATAATTAGGAAGGTAAATGTGAAACCATGCAAATAGTATGAATAAGTGGGTAAAGAGTTGATAAAAACCACTCAATTGAGCACAAGATAAACCATAAAATAGTGGTTTATCAACCTCCCCACACTTAAACACTAGCATGTCCTCATGCTGAGCTCAAGAGAAGCTATAAAGATGAAGAGGGATGGTAGATAAGTATGAAATGCAACCTATCTATATGAATGCAACTTCATGAAAAATGTTTCTACCTACTTGGTTAAAAGTAAACAAATCTTTTAAGAATAAATATGAACTGGATTTCACTAATTCAAATCATAAAAATGAAGTACAAATAGACTTGCAAGAAGAAAATAGCTTATGAAAGCAGGGAACAAGGAATTGAGCATCGAACCCTCACTGGAAGTGTATGCACTCTAATCACTCATGTGTTTAGGGTTCGACTCTCTCAATTCTCTACTATCCTTGCTCTCTAAGGCTTGCTCTTCATCTAACAATCAACAAAAATTTAATGCACAGATACACATATCAAGAGGTCTTTTAAGGGTTGTAATGGGGTTAGGGTCAAGGTAGGATTGTATTTGGCCAAGTTGACTAAAATCTGAATCCTTAATTAACTTAAACTTTCGACCTAACTTTAGACAATCCATGTAATCATAACACCACATCTAACTATCCATTAACCATGTTTTCCACATATTCATGCATTTTAATTCAAGTACAGTACATATGCATTGCTTTCACCACTTACTTTGGGGCATTTGTCCCCTTTTTGCTTAATTGCTCTTTTTTCTTTTCTTTTTCTCACTTCTTTATATATATATATATATATATATATTTTTTTTTTCTTTTCTTTTATTTTTCTCAATGCATATGACTAAATTATTGGATGTATGAATCATGTCCAAAACATTTCTTTCACATTTTCAGAAAAATTCTACATACTCAATTCTCAAACCAAATGTTTCCAAATTCACTTCCCCACACTTAATTCATGAGCACTCTCACTAGTCTAAGCTAACCAAGGATTCAAATTAAGGACATTATTATTTTCCGCTTAGAGTTAATGATGTGCTAAAGTAAAGAATAAAGGGGTATAATAGGCTCAACATTGGTTTGCAAAGAATAATGAAAGGGTAAGGCCATATGGGTATGTAAGCTCAGTGAAACAAAGGCCTCAATCATGTAAGTGTATACATACATCAAACCATGGAAATATAGAATTAAGCAAGACAAAGATCACAATTTTAGAGAGAAAAATACACACTAAAACAAAATTTTAGTTGATAAAATGCAACCAATTCAAATAGGCTCAAAATCTCATAGGTTTTGTGTGTTCGAGCTCTAAACTATGCTCTAAATGCAAGATGTTTATTGGCATGTTGGCAAAGGCATGAGTAGCATAGATCAAGCATTCAATGTCCAAGTTATATTACCAAGTCTTTCAAACTAACAACATGTTTGTAAGGACAATTATATTTAAATAAAATAATATAGAAAGGGTTTTGTGAAAAGCAAGCATTTAGAGTGGTAGATAGAAAAAAATCGAAAAAAAGTGCACAATGCCATACGGGCTTTTTCACAAACACATAGCAAGCATGGTAAATAAGCTATTGAAAGTATTAAATTGAGCATGCAAGCAACCCTTTAAAAAGTAATATATAATTGTCAAACAATTCGTTTAATAATCCACAAAAATATAGAAAATAATGACCCAAATAAATTTCTAACGCCAATGAAAATAATGCAATGAATGAAAGTATGCAAATAAATTAAAATAAAAAGAAAAATAAGAAGAATGAGAAGGGAAAGAAGGGAAGAAGAAGTAAGGAAGAAAGGAGGGAGGAAAAATTAGGATTGGGGAAGAAAAGATAAGATATTTGGCCAATTGGGATAAGCTGTGCGGCGCAAGCGACGTGGACGCGTGGGGCACGCGGTCGCGTGACTTGCACTTATACGGATTGACGCGGTCGCGTCGGTCACGCGGTCGCGTGACACATTTTATGCTACTGGCGCGAGGGGAGCCTCGCGCTCGCACAACTCTCTGTTCGAAACTTAGTATTGCCAAAATCCAGGGTGACGCGATCACGTGGGGCATGCGATTGCGTGAGTGGCCATTATGAGGATATGACGCGGTCACGTCGGTCACGCGTCCGCGTGGGAAGAATTATGCGTTCAGCACCAATCCAGCACCACTCTAGCACAACTTTCGGTCGTGCACCCTTTTCACGTCGAAATCCAAGGCACGCGGTCGCGTGGGTGACGCGGTCGCGTGGGAGGCCAATGTTCCCAAGTGACGCGGTCGCGTCGGTGACACGGTCGCATGGGGTGATTTGTGCCAAAGGCACGCCTCCAGCCACACTCTCACGTGACTCTCTGTTCAATTCTTTTCTTCAAAATGCACTGGTGACGCGGACACGTCAGCGACGCT
This sequence comes from Arachis ipaensis, assembly GCF_059453495.1. Classification (NCBI taxonomy): domain Eukaryota; kingdom Viridiplantae; phylum Streptophyta; class Magnoliopsida; order Fabales; family Fabaceae; genus Arachis; species Arachis ipaensis. Next base: position 56,595,235 of record NC_142443.1, read on the forward strand.
GCCGCGTCGCGTGCGTGTTTTTTTTTTATAATAATGTAGTATGCAGAATGCAATGCTAATATGAATGTTATGCAAAATTCTAGGTTCAATAAAATAAAATAAAATAAAACTCGAAAACAAATAAAACTAAATAAAAATGAAAAAGGAACGATCATACCATGGTGGGTTGTCTCCCACCTAGCACTTTTAGTTAAAGTCCTTAAGTTGGACATTTGATGAGCTCCCTGTTATGGTGACTTGTGCTTGAACTTATCCAGGAATCTCCACCAATGTTTGTACTTCCAGTAGCCTCCAGGATCCCAAACTAGGCGCAGAAAGCCTTCAAGTAAGTTAAAGCAAGTGACAAGGCCCCAAGAGTGTTGATTGCCAGAATGAATTCTGGGGTCCCAAATCTTGCTTTTGCACCCATCTTCTTGTTGATCATCATGATTCCATCCGGGTGGTTCAGCTTTAGAGTTCTCACTGAAGCGTCCAAACAACTTCCTAGACCCATTCAATTGAGCTTTACACTAACCTTTGTGTTTAAACTGAAAGCTTCCAACCATAAAGAACCTTGTAGGACAATTCTTACCACTGACCATCTTCCTCTTACTCTTAATGCTACAAAGAGATCTAAGTTGACCATCCGTCTCCAGTAGCCCATATTCAAGTGGAATAAGAAAGCTAAGGGATATGAATTTTACCCACTTGAATGTTGTGAAGGATGATGGCAACTTAGGGGGAGGTATTTCTAACGAATTTGCAAGCTCCACTCCCTTGGGCTCTTCTCTGACAACTTCCACCTCCTTGTAAGCTTCTTCAATTTCAACCTCTTCCTCTTGGTAGCCTTCTTCTAATTCAATCTCCTCTTCACTGCTTTCCAAGGGCATGGGAGGTTGTGCTTCTTCTTCTTGAATCTCCATCTCTTCACCAACCTCTTCCAAGTCTTCAACTATGGTATGCCTTGGAGGTTGTACACCCTCCTCAGCATCAATTTCAATCGCCTTGGAAGGAGGCTCTATAACTTGAGTTTCCCATGGAGGTTCCGCATCTCCTAAGTCTTCAACCACTTCTTCCTCCTCAATGGCAGGAGTAGCTTCTTCCAATTGTTTCAATATAAAATCGTGCTGCTCACTGTCCACCGGAGTTTCTAATATCTCCTTCATGCTACGTTCTTCATTAGATTGCCCACATAAGGTCATGGGGGTTCCTTGAGTGTCCAAACGTCAGGAAGGTAATCGATTTATCGCTTGATCCAGTTGGCGAAGGGTTGCTTAAAGTTTTGCACATGTTTCCGTGAGACGATCACTTGATTCTTGTTGCACTCAGCTATCATAAGTAGGATCATAGTGCTCTTGGATTGATGGATATGAAGATGGCAAATATTAAGGTGGTGGTTCTTGGGAGTGATTGGGTTAGAATTGGGGTGGTTCTATATATGGTTCATATGGCTCATAAGGTGGTTGGTGTGGTGGATACGGGTTAGAATCATGTGATGATGTTTGGTAGTAGGGGGCTTGTGAGTATGGTGGTCCAGAGTTGTGTTGAGGAGGCGGTTCATAATCATATGGTGGGCCTTGTTGGTAACTACAAGGGGGTCCACCATAGTCATCATCTTGGTATGTTCCCTGGAATGGCTCTTGACCATAGTAATTTGGTGGGTGTTGGTTGTCACGGAAGGGTCCACCATAACTATTGTTTTGGTATGCATCGTGGAATGGTCTTTGTCCGTGGTACTGTGGAAGGTGTTGTTGCCTAAAGGGTTGATCAGATCCTCTTGGCTCCATCCATCTCTGATTATTTTGACCTTGATGCATGTTCCTGTTATAATTTCCATTCCTTGCAACAACATTGGAACCAAACTCAAAACGATAGGGGTGAGAACTCATAGTAAATAATAAAAATTAAAAACAAAATAAAAACAAATAAACAAGCAAAATAAAATAAAATAAAATAAAGTAAATAAAAGGTTTTTGAAATTTAAATTTTAAAATTTGATTTTGGAATTTGAAATTTGAATTTTGAAATTTAAATATTGAAATTTGAAATTTGATTTTTGAAAAAGATTTGAATTTTGAAAATTAAAACTAAGATAAGACAAGATAAAAATTTTTAAAATAAAAATTCTGAAATTTTTTTTCGAAAATAAATCAATTTAAAAGCAAAATATTTACAATAACCAATAATAAGGCACACGTTTGCAATTCCCCGGCAACGGCGCCATTTTGACGTTAGGATTTTTACGAGTAAAGAATTTTATAAAAACAGTCGCGTTGTAGGTATAGTTTCTAAACCAACAGAAATCCCTTCGTACAAATGTATTGGTTGTCACAAGTAACAAACCCCTAAATAAATTGATAACCGAAGTATTTAAACCTCGGGTCGTCTTCTCAAGGAACTGCAGGAAAGTATGTTCTTATTATTGGTTATGGAGATTGTAAATCAGGGTTTTGAAGATAAGGAGCAAGTAATTTAAATTGCAATTGAAATAAGTAAAAGACTGTAAAGTTAATAAATAACTATAGAATAAACTTTTGGCAAGGTATGAGAAATTAGAAGTCCTATCCTAGTTATCCTTATCAATAGTGATGAAGATTGAATCTTAATTCCACTCAGTTAGTCTTTACTTAAAGTAAAGAAAAGTCAAATGACTAATTAGTTAGATCTTCAAATCCTAGTTAATCCCTAAGGAAAGATTGGGATTATTGAAGTTCAATTCAATTAGCAAAGATAATAATTATCAATCATGTTTGAGTTTGATAACTCCTGAGTTACTGATTTCTTAACCAAGACCAAAAAGGGAAAAAGGAAATCTACCGAAATAAAAATTTCTTTAGACTGGAAGCAACAGTAATAGAAATAAAGGAGAGCAATAATAAACTGAAATACCTCAATTAACATTAATTCAAAAGAGTAATCTGTAACATAGAAGAATTCATAAATTAAATTGAAAAGATAAATAAAAAGGAATGTTGAACCTGATAAAAAGATAATCCTGAAAGCGAATAAAATCCTAAATCTAAATCCTAATCCTAAAGAGAGAGGAGAGAACCTCCCTCAAAACTAAATCTAAATCATGAAAAGTAACTAATTGGAGACTCTGCTCTGAATGGATGCATTCCCCCACTTTATAGCCTCTAATCTGTGTGTTCTGGGCTGAAAACTGGGTCAAAAGCAGCCCAGAAATCGCTCCTTGCAATTTCTGTTACGTTCAGGTCGCGGGCAAGTGATGCAGAGGCATCGTCCACGCGTCCGCGCGGATTGAAGTTCGCAGATGCGACGCGGGCGCGTCATTCACGCGTTCGCATTGCCTAACTTCAGGGCAGCTATGACAAACTATATATCAAATCGAAGCCCCGGACGTTAGCTTTTCAATACAACTGAAACTGCGTCATTTGGACTTCTGTAGCTAAAGTTATAGCCGTTTGAGTGCGAAGAGGTCAGGCTGGACAGCTTAGCAATTTCTTAGTTTCTTGTATTCCTTCCACTTTTGTATGCTTCCTTTCCATCCTCTGAGCCATTCCTGCCCTGTAATCTCTGAAATCACTTAACACACATATCAAGGTATCTAATGGTGATAAGAGAGGATTGATAATAAGCAATTTAAAGGCCAAAGAAGCATGTTTTCAATTAAAGCACATAATTAGGAAGGTAAATGAGAAACCATGCAAATAGTATGAATAAGTGGGTAAAGAGTTGATAAAAACCACTGAATTGAGCACAAGATAAACTATAAAATAGTGGTTTATCAAGCATTCCAAAGAGCTTTCGGTACGAAGCTATGTCTTAGTAATGCATATCATCTGCAAACGGATGGAGAGTCGGAAAGGACTATTCAGACATTGGAAGATATGCTCAAAGCGTGTATATTAGATCAACCCGGAAGTTGGGACCGATACATGCCATTGGTGGAGTTTGCGTACAACAATAGCTTTCATGCGAGCGTTGGGATGTCTCCTTATGAAGTCTTGTATGGACGGAAGTGCCAATCTCTACTTTGTTGGTATGAGTCTGGTGAAGCAGGTGTATTGGGTCTAGATTTGGTAGCAGAGACTACGGAGAAGATTAAAAATATTTGGGAGAGAATTCTATCTTCCCAGAGTCGACAGAAGAGTTATGTAGACCAGAGAAGGAAACTTTTAGAGTTTGGAGTGGAAGAGCAATTAAGACCAAGAAGTTGAATCCGAGGTATATCGGACCGTTCGAGATTCTAAGGCGATTTGGGCCGGTGGCGTACCAAGTAGCTTTGCCACCCCATCTGTTTAACTTGCATGATGTATTTCACGTGTCACAACTCCGTAAATACACGTCGGATGCAACTCATGTGTTAGAGTCTGAGTCGGTCGAGTTGAGAGAGGACTTGACATTCCAAGTGACACCAGTGAGAATTGACGACACCAATGTAAAGAAGATGGGAGGGAAGGAAGTTTCATTGGTTAAGGTTGCTTGAAAAAGAACTGGAGTCGAAGAACGCACTTAGAAATTGGAGAATGAGATGCTTTGGCAACTTGTTGGGTTGGTTACGTTGAAAGTAGGATGCTTCGTGGAGAATATGTAATATATATATCTATTACATCGCGTGAATCGGATTTTCGAGGGTGAAAATCTTTTTAAGGAGGGGAGAATGTAAGAACCGGATTTTTCACGAATAAAATCATTTAAGTGCCCAAATTAAATTCTGGAAAGTTAGGATGAGATTTTGGGGATTTAAATATGATTTTTGCACTTAGTAGGTCCTTCCAAGTTAGAAAATGTGTTTTCTACGAAATACCGTGAAAAACCGCGAACCAGCAATTAAACCGGTTGAACCGGCAGTTAAATTGGTTGAGCCGGTTTAAGTCTGCTCAGTGCTACATGAGAAGTAGTGAAAACAGCCGAGAACCTTAGAAAAATATTAGAAATGAAAAACCGGGCATTAATTTTAAAGGTTTGACCCAAAGTTGGGCCAAACGGGCTAAAAACGCTAACGGATTGGACCGGGCTCAAGTTGAGCCCAAGCCCAACATATATAAGGTTCATTTAATGAATCCAAACACCCATAACACACTCAAACACACACACACCCAGCTGAAGAAAAGAGGGAGAGGAGAAGAGAGAAGCACTATTCACTTCAATCTTCCCAAGCTCATATCTTGAGCTATGGAGCTCCGATCACCGCACCGTTTGTGGTCATGCGTTTCTTGTGAAGAGCTATACAAAACCGATCCCAGAAAATGGAGAGGTAACCACGAAATCTTCTCAGTTTTTCTCTTCAAAGTTTCGAAAATCTAGGGTTTTGGCTAAGTAAGGTATTGTGATTTTTGGGTGTTTAGGTACACTCTAGCCTTTGATTGGTGTTGGTTTTGGCTTCCAAAACTATTGGACAATGTAAGAGGCATTGAAACCCTTGTGAAATTTCAATTATAATGAGCCCTAGGTTGATTTGTGATGATTTATGTATATATATAGCTTGATTATGGTGAGTTTGGAGCTTGTTGATGCTTGTTGGAGATTCTTGGTGGCTTAGTTTGTGATTAAAAGCTTATCTTGGGCTCAATTTGGAGTTTTCGTGCATATTAGGGATCGGCTAAGGTATGGTTTTGGTTTCCTCTATGTAGTATATAATATTCATGGACACTTAGGCTAGTGACCTATAGGATATGGTTGGAAATTTATATGTCGTTGATGATTGTTTAGGTTGATGATGTATAATGAATTGATGTTGTTGTTGTGGTTGAATGATGAAGTTGAGATATGACAGAATTAGATGAATGGATATTGTTGATTATTCATATGAATCATGGTTAAGTTGATGATAAAAATTGATAGTGATATAATGTTGATTGGTGAATATGTGATATAGGTGATATTGAGGTTGAGATTAGTATGTGAAGGAAAATGTGGAAAGAGTGGTGAAAAATGTCATAAAGTGTAGGTTTTGATGAGAACTGGAGTTTTGGAATGGTTCTATGTGGTATTGGTTGGTTTGAGTTGTGAATATAAGTAATTTGGTAAATTGTGAACTTGGGTAAAAGTTGGTTTTTGGTGAACTTGGTTTGATTATAATTTTTGCCTCGATTTTCAAAATTGATTAGAATTTGTTTGAAATTAAAGCTTATTGAAAACCCTTCAATTTGATATAAAGTTTGTAAAATTTGGGTTTTTCTAGAGGAAGTTATGATCATTCAAAGTTGGTGTTGAAAATCTGAAATTCTACAGAGTTGCAGAATTTTGTGTTTTCTGGTACGTGCGCACGCACAGACCTGTGCATACGCACACGTAGATACAGGCAGGCTAAAACAGCTTGTGCGCGTACATACCAATGAAGAATTGCAACCTATGCGTACGCACGCACGTGTGCGCACGCACACGTTAGGGAGGCTAGTCTATTGGGGGCGTTGGCACAGGTTGTGCGAGTGAACAGACATTGTAAATTTTGACACCTGTGTATACGCACACCCCTGTGCGTACGCACACATTTTAAAACTCTCCAGAGCGTGCGCGCGCACACCCCTGTACAGACACATACACCATGTTTCTCAAACTTAAACTTTGTTTTCAACTATTTCACCTTCCCAACAAGGTTGTAAGCTTCTATAACACCATTTTAAGGCTTTTGGGCTTAATTTTGAGTATGGGAATATGGGAAATAAGCTAAGAGTTTTAGTTGATGATTATTATGAAAAACTAGAAAACGGAGGTTTAAGTTTCGGGTGTAATAGGGATGGGCTTGCTGGAGAGAGAAAGAGGAATGGAGATGTTGGATTGACAGTGGTTGAAATGAGTCGAAGATTCTGAATGGGATGATGGATCCATGTATATTGAAAATGTTTTTTGAAAATCACTGAAGTATTGATTTGTACTGAGATTATGAGACGCTATTTGCCCGGCAGGGACAGTGGTTAATCCCGCCTGTCGAGGTAGCGGCGGCGGTGTAAGAACGGTGGTTAATCCCGCTTACATTGAGATGTGAGGTCTGAGGCAAGAGAATCCCGCTCGTATCCCTTCGGATCTCTAGAGCGTACAGGCGCAAAATCCAGGATAGTGATCCGAGCACTATATCTCGGGGGTTCCCATTGATGATTCCGAAGGGCGACATCTCCATGGAGATGTGTCGGGTTGGCAGTTGAACCGACAATATGATATCACAGCCAATAGGGCAGACATTCATCATGTGCATCTTCTATCTGTTTGTATGCTTTGCTGACTTGTAATGATTTGCCTATTTGGATAACATGCCTAAATGCTACTTGTATTACTTTCCTTATATGCTTTTACTTGTGATTTACTTGCATTGTATATAATTGTGTTTCTACTGGGATTGAGGAGGTTCGGAAGGCGGTGGCGATGGGATCGCATGGAGGATAGATTGGTGAAGGTTGTGGGACAGCGCTGTTTGGTTAGAGTAAAAATCTTTTAAGATAGATTACCCTCTTGATATGCTAAGGTCTTAAGTTTTGTTATGGTTTTATATGTTTGTGCCTTATGGTTCTAGTATGTCTAAGATGAATCTGTGATGGGTATGGAGCTTAGGATTGCCTTTGGCGTCCCTGAGTCTTGTATCCTACACCACTGGGCACTGTTACCATACTGAGAACATCCGGTTCTCATACCATATTTTTGTTGTGTTTTTCAGATGCAAGTCGCAACCCACCTTGGTGAGTTGCTTTGGATGGTGACACCAGCGAAGGATCTGTTACTCTTGTAGTCTTTTTGATTTACTTTATTTATATATTTCTCATCTTTTGTATTTTGTTTTGCCTAGAGGCATGTATTTAAGAGAACAAAACATGTATAAGCTCTTTTAAAACTTCAGTTTCTAGTCGTCTGTGTATGGCTAGCCGGCTTAAATTTCGCGAGCCGTGGCTAGTTTCTTATGATTATTATATACCTTTCTATCTTATCTTATATCTGTTTCTTATGCCTTAAACGAGTAGCTTCGTTAGTACGTTTTTGCGCTATTGAAATCCTGCTTTGAGATATATTCTTCATCGGAATTCTAGAATATATTATTTCCTTATATATATGTATATATATATATATATATATATATATATATATATATATATATATATATATATATGTATAAGCCTTAGAACTGTCGTAACCCCTGACAGTTCTAAGGCTTATCCCATTTTATATCAAGAAGTATGACTATATCATATTATGCACTCCCTTAATTTATTTAATTGTTAATTATTAGCTATTTTCTGTTGGTCTGTGACGTTGGGATTTTTGCCAGTAAGGAATTTCATAAAAATATTCGCGTTGTAGATATAGTCTCTAAACTGACAGAAATCCCTTCGTACAAATGTTTTGGTTGTCACAAGTAACAAACCCCTTAAAATTGATAACCGAGTATTTAAACCTCGGGTCGTCTTCTCAAGGAACTGCAGGGAAGTATGTTCTTATTATTGGTTATGGAAATTGTAAATTTGGGATTTCAAGAATGAGGAACGAGTAATTTAATGACAAATAAATTAAATGGCAATTAAAATAAATAAATAATGTAAAGCAAACTTTTGGCAATGTATGAGAAATTAGAGGTCCTATCCTGGCTATCCTTATCAATGATGATAATAATTGAATCTTAATTCCACTTCGTTAACCTTTACTAAGATAAAAGAAGGTCAAGGGATTAATTGGTTTGATCTTCGAATCCTATTTATTCCCTAAGAAAAGATTGGGATTATGGAAGTTCAATTCAATTAACAAAGATAACAATTATCAATCACGTTGAGTTTGATAACTCCTGAGTTACTGATTTCTTAACCAAGACCAAAAGGAGAAAAATAAATCTACTTGGAATAAAAATGTCTTCAGAGTAAAAGCAACAATAGCATAAATAAGAGAAATCAATATTAAACTGAAATACCTCAAATAACATTAATAAAAGAGTGATCTGTAACATGAAAGGATTGATAAAGTAGCTTGCAAAAGTAAATAAAAGGAATATTGAACCTGATCAAAAGAGATAATCCTGAAAGTGAATAAAAATCCTAATTCTAAATCCTAATCCTAAAGAGAGAGGAGAGAACCTCTCTCAAAACTAAATCTAAATCATGGAAAGTGAAAGTTGGCAAGCTCTCTGTGAATGGATGCATTCCCTCACTTCATAACCTCTGGTCTATGCCTTCTGGACTTGGATTTGGGCCAAAAAGGGCTTCAGAAATTGCTGGGAGCATTTTCTGCAGTTTCTGGTGCGTGGCCTCTGTCATGCGTCCGCGTGGGTCACGCGGTCGCGTCATTCGGTGCTTTTCTTGCCACGCGGTCGCGTCAGTCATGCGGCCGCGTCGCTACTTCTTTGCACTTGGCATGCGTCCGCGTCACCCATGCGATCGCGTGGATGCCAGTTTCTTCAGAAGCTCCGTTTTGTGCTTTCCTTCTATTTTTGTATGTTTTCTTTCCATCCTTTAAGTCATTCCTACCTTAGAAGATTTGAAAACTACTCAACACACTAATCACGGCATCGAATGGAATTAAAGGTGATTAAAATAATTAATTTAAAAGCATAGGAAACATGTTTCTCACATACATCACATAATAAGGAAGGGAAAGTAAAACCATGCAATTAATATAAATAAGTGGGTGAAGGATTGAATAAATCACTCAAATTAAGCACAAAATACATCATAAAATATGGGTTTATCAACCTCCCCATACTTAAACAATAGCATGTCCTCATGCTAAATCCAAGGTAATAAGTAAGGTTAAAGTGATGGAATGTCATGCAATGCAATCTAATCTAAATACAACTACCTAAATGCATCATGCAATTCTAATTTATTCACTCATATATAAAGCTTACAGGTAGTTAAATTAATTCACATTCTCAAGGATTCATATATGTATATATAGCCAAGCCTTAAATAATCAATAAGCACTTTTACAATTGAGATGGGAGAAAAAGCATTTTGTAAACTTGCAAGACAATTAGATAATTCAAACAGAGATAATTGTTAATGAGCTATTGAACCCTCACTGGATTTGTGTTTACTCTCTAGTCACTCAGTGTTTATTGGGTTAATCACTCTATTCCTCTTTTTATTCTTCCTTTCTATAACTTTGTTCTTCATCTAACCAATCAACAATTATAGAATACAGTCATACCAAAAATCATGAGGTCTTTAATTAAGGTTGTAATGGGGCCAAGGTAAAGGTAAGGATATATGTATAAGGCTAAGTGAGCCAATAAATGAATCCTTAATTAGACTAAGATCTCATCTAACATACATACTTAGTAAAACAAAACTTCTTTACCTATTTTCCCATATTTTCCCCACTTTTGGATGTTACATGCTCATGTTTCAACTTTTGTTCTTATTCCATGTGCATTGCTTTTATTTTTACATTTGGAGAATTCTTTTGTATCCCCTTTATTAAATACTGAAATTTTTATGTTTTTTTTAATGCACATGGTGATTTAATCACTTTGATTTCTCATGAGCATGCTTCCCAAAAATTTCTTAGTTTGAGTTATTTTATTCTTTTCAACTCTTCTATCTTTTGTTTTTATCATCCATGTTCCCAATAGGTTTCCCACATTTTAAACTATTCATAATTTTCTATCTTAAGCTAACCAAGGATTCAACTTGGGATTTTATTTTGTTTTTCTGCTTAAGGCTAGTAGTGTGGCTAATAGAATAAAAGGGGATTTAAAGGCTCAAGGGGGCTAACAAGGGTGATGTGAAAGGTAGGTTAATTTGGGATAAGTGAGCTAAAATCAAATGACGGCCTCAATCACTCTTTTGGTATGCATATCTATATTCTATATTCTATATTCTATAATTGGACATATAGATTAAAACAAAGTAAAGAACATCAGAATAAATAAGAAGGGCGGAACACACAGGAATAAAAATTATGGTTTAAATCTAACCATACAATTAAGCTCAAAACTCATAGGCTGTATGTTCTCTAGCTCAAAAATCATTTATCAGTTATGTATGTCATGCAGGTTTAGTTAAAAATTCCCATTATTCTCAATGTAAAACTTAAGGTGGCTTTAAAGTTCTAGTGTTCCTCCTTGATGAAATGTTGTTAACTAACTAACATGTAATTCTATATATACAAGGTGTGTGGATTGTTTCTATTAAGTTCAAGTTTCTAGTTTACTTCCTTTTTATATTTTCAATTTAAACTAAGCTATCTTATACTAAAAAGGGTAAACTATACTAATTGATCCACAATTTTTTATAACTAATAAGTTAGAATTGCAACTAAACTAAATAACTAAAAATATGAACTAAAGTGCAAAATGCAAAAATAGAGTAAAAATACATAAAAGTAGCAATGTATAAGTACTCAGAAAAAAAAATAAAGAGAAAAATACAGAAAAATATCCAAAATAAAAGAAAAAGAGTCTGTAGTGGTTCACCAAAATAATACGCCAGAGATGGCGACCTCCCCACACTTAAAATGAAGCATCGTCCCTGATGTTCACTCAAGCAGGGTGTGAAGGGGTGTCATCACTGGAAGGGATGGTAGTTGGTGTCTCTGTGGTGGCTAGCTGGGGGTCTGGCTGCTGTAGAGGAGGGGCTGTCTGAATGGGGATCTCTGCCTGTGGTGCAGCCTGCTCTGCCTCTCCCTGGGGATGGGTCTCTGCCTCGGGCACATCCGCCTCCTCTTCAGATGCCTCGGATGGTGTGTCAGGCTCGGAGGGGATGTCACCGGATCGTATCATCAGCTTCAGGTGCTCATAGCGTCGCTTGTTGCGACGCTCCATCTGGTCAAGTCGTCGAAACAAGCGGTGCACCAGATGATAGACAAGCTCTGTGGTAGGTGGAGGTGCAGTGGTGGTGGTAGGGGTAGGTGGTGCAGCAGTGGAGGAAGAGGGACCGGCAGATGGTGTAGCTGTATCATCAGCAGTGGCAGTCAGGAATGGAGGTCTGTAGCCCAAGGCCAGGAAGTTCCTGCTGTGCGGGATAATCTTCTTGCATTCTGCAGCTGGTGGCCTCTCATCAGCATCCTTCCATGGCACGTTAGCTCGACGGCCCAGCTGTGTAACCAGATAGGGAAAGAGAAGAGTGCCTCGGACGTGGACCCTGGCCATATAGTGCCAGATAAAGCGTGGCAAGTATAGGTCCTTACCCTCCATCACACACCAAAGGAGGGTAATCATAGCGGATGGTATCTCAGTCTCGTGAGTACTCGGCATAATGTAGTTGCTGAATATCTGATGCCATAGCCGAGCCTCATCGTTCAGGTAAATCCACTTGATCCCCTTAGGCATGGTGGTGTTCTGACCCATGATCCATGGAACTGACGGGTCAAGGGCGATCCTTGCCTTGATTGCATCCCAGTTAAAACGCATAAAGCGCATATCCTCCTCAGCTTTCTGATAGCCATCTGTCTGATTAGTCTTAGGCAGAAGTTTCAGAACCTCTTCTATTGCCTCCTCAGTAACCAGAATCTTCTTCCCTCTGAGGTTCACTGCATCTAGGGAAGTTTTGAAGTAGTTACAGTAGAATTCCCTAACCCAAGATGCATTAACCTCAGTCAGAGGTCTCTCCAGAAAGAACCAGCCTCTTTGTTTGATTTGGTCAGAGGTGTACTGCTGGAGTTCTTCTGGGATCTTCAGAGTTCTCTCCAGGTATAGGTTCCTGGATGTTGCAAACATCGGATACTTCAGCTCATAGTATCGGTTTGCAAATTTAATTAGATCAGTGGCAGGAAGCAGTTGGTCAGCCTTCTCCTGCGGGGTAAAGTGTTTCTCCCGCCAGGAGGCATCATGCATGAGATCTATGATAGACATAGATGATTCTCCTCTCTTATGTTTGCCAGTGGTGGCCTTTCTTTTTCCCTTTCTATGGGTATCTGACATCCTGAAAAGTAGAAAATCAGGATATATATAAAAAAAATAGGGAAACAAATAGGCAAAAAGTCAAAAGAAACACAAAGTGGCAAAGGAGAATTAGAGTGAGGTAAATGAGTTAATTAAAGGTGTACTAAGGATTGTATAGGAGTTAAAAGTTTGAAAAGAAGAATTTAAAATCCAAAATGTAATTGAATTCATGTTAAATAGAAAAATTTAACATTATGCCATGGTTAGAGGGTTAAAAGAAAATGAAAAACCAGGAGAAAGATTTTAAAAGGTTAGTTTGGTTAGAAGTGAAAAAGAGTTTAGGAAGTTAACATTAGTGAGTTAGTAGAAAGTAGGTTAAAGTAAGTGGCATAATGAAAATATTCCAAGTAACATGTATTCACAGTTAGAAACTATAGGTAACTCATAACCACATAAGGAAAACAGGTTGATGCTGATTCAAATAGATATAGAGAAAGCAAAAATTGGAATCAAAACATCACAAATGCAGTTTATGAACCAGGAAATCAAAAAGGATAGAAAGCATGCCCTTGCATTCATGAAATGGTTTGGATAAAGCAGAGGAAAATGGAGTTCAAAATACCAAAACCAAAACATGAATGAAAATATTTTACAGAAATTTGGGCAGCATTCCGGCTAAAATTGGATTGTCCCGGAAAATAAACAGCAATCAAATAGTTCATATGAATTAAAGAATCAAGCTGCAATTACATATAATGAATATAAACATGAAAATTCAGTGTAAAGAGAAGCAATATACAAGAAATACAGCATATGAACAAGATCACAGCAACAACAGATTTGCAAATTTGATAAAAAAGAAACAAGAACAGTGCAAATAAATAGACCGAAATCCACTAACCACAACCTAGGCTACCTAACAACCTAAAATCCACTACAACATGCATATCTAACTAGCCTAAACATGAACATAAACGGAAAAATAAGAATAAACTACGAACGGATAAAAGGGATTGCGTGTTGCGGAACCTGGAAGGCCGAATAATGAGAATAGGCAGAAAGGTGGCTGGGGGTGGTGATGATGGTGGCGTCCGGTGCTGGGCACGGCGGCTGGCGGTGGTGGGCATGGCGCCGCGGCTATTCGGGGCAGGAGGGAAGAGAGGGTGATGGGGGTAGGGGAAGGGAGGGGGGAAAGAGGTGGTGTTGCTGGTGGGGTGCGGTGGGGATGATTGGCGGCGGTGGGTGGTGGCGCGGTGGTGAGCAGTGGAGGAGGAGGAGGAAGAAAGAAGAAAGAAGAAGAAAGAAGGGGGAAGGAGGAAGGGGGGTAGGTGGTCGGCGGCGTCTGGGTGGTGGCGCGGTGGTGGCTGGGTGGTGGTGGTTGAGGGTTGGGGGAGAAGAGAGGGAGAAGAAGAGTTGGGGGGGTGTCGCGACTGATGGGGTTTCGCGTGACTGGGGGGTTATATTTTTGAATCCACGCGGCCGCGTGGATCACGCGGTCGCGTGGCTGGAGCGAAAAAAGTGGTTGACGCGATCGCGTGGGTGACGCGATCGCGCGGAGGGCAAAAAGAGTAAATGACGCGATCGCGTGGGGCATGTGATCGCGTCGTTGGAATTTGTGCTAAATGCACGAATCCAGCGTCGTTTCAGCGCAACTCTCTGTCTCGTTGTGGGTGTTCGTGCAATCCATGCGACGCGGTCGCGTCGCTCACGCGGTCGCGTGGGATTGATTGTGTGCAAGTGACGCGATCGCATGGGGCATGCGATCGCGTGGGCCATTTTGTGCTAGACGCACAATGGCCGCACGATTCCAGCCCAACTTTCTGGACGTTGGATCCTTACGCCGATTTCCACGTCACGTGGCCGCGTGGATGACGAGGTCGTGTGGGAAGTGTAATTTGCCATTTGACGCGATCGCATGGGGCATGCGGTCGCGTCGCGCATCTTTTTTTGTAGAATGCAGAATGCAGTATGCAGAATGCAATGCTTAATGTGAATGCTATGCATGATTCCAGGTTCAATAAAAATAAAATTTAAAAACAAACAAAACTAAATAAAATTAAAATTGCAAAAGGAACGATCATACCATGGTGGGTTGTCTCCCACCTAGCACTTTTAGTTAAAGTCCTTAAGTTGGACATTAGATGAGCTTCCTGTTATGGTGGCTTGTGTTTAAATTCATCCAGAAATCTCCACCAATGTTTGAAATGCCATCAGCCTCCGAGGTCCCAAACTAGGCATGTGAAGCTTCTGAGCAGCTTCAAACAGATTTTCAGGCTCCCGGGGTGATGAATATCAGAATATTTTCCAGGATCCCAAACTTTGGTTCTAAATCCGCCTTCGTTTTGATCTATATTTTTTCATCCAGGCGGTTTAGAAAGTAGATTCTCACCATAGTGACCAAACGTTTTCCGAGATCCATTCAATTGAGCATGATATCAATCCGTGCAATTCGATTTGAAGCGTGGAACCTTATTGAACCTTGTACACCAACTCTGAGTACGAGCCATTTCCCTCCTACTCTTAAAGCCGCAGAGGGCTCTAAGCTGGCCATCTGTTTCAAGTAAACCATATTCAAGTGAATAAGTAAAGTTAAAGGTTAAGGATTGTACCCACTTGAAGCTTGTATTAGGCGGTAATGGCCTTAGGGTAGGTGTTTCTGGTGGTTCTGTAAGTTATACTCCCTTGTGCTCTTCCGTGAATTCCTCCACTTCTTCGCAAGATTCTTCAAATGCATATGTATCCTGGTCAAAGTCTTCTATGTCTTCCTCATCACTCGAGTCATAGATCGGAGGTTGAGAGAAATCTACCTCTGCATCATCTTCGTATTCATTTGGAGAAGGTTCTTCGATCTCAGAGAATTCACTTGCGGATGCAAGTTCATTACTAAGAGAGCTTGACTTGTGACTATCATCATCAAGGGAATTTGTGTCCTGGGTTATTCCGTCTAGTTCTTCATAAACGACTTGCCTTGGGGATTGTGCAATATCCTCCTTAGCATCAACTGTAACATCCTTGACGGAGTTCTCCTCAACTCTGGATTCCCATGGAGGTTCAACGTCTCCTAGATCTTCAACCAACTCTTCTTCTTGTACAATGACAGCTTCTTCTACTTGTTCTAGTACGAATTTATGCTCTTTCTTGTCCACTGGAGTTTCTAGTGTCTCCTTCATGCTACGCTCTTCATTAGATTGTCCACATGGGGCTGTGGTCGGTCCTTGAATGTTCGCGCGTCTAGAAGCTAATTGCATTACTGCTTGCTCCAGTTGTCGAATGGTTGTTTGAAGTTTATTTACTGTTGCCTTGAGGCGAACCTCTGATTCTCGGGGTGATGGATTTGGACATGATACATAGGGAAGTGGTGGTGCTTGGGGGTGATTGGATTGGAACTGGGGTAGGAAAGGATCATACGGTGGCGAATGGTGAAGAGAAGCTTGTGAGTGTGGTGGTTCGAGGTTATGTTGAGAGGATGGTCTATAGGCACGGGGTGGGGTTTGTTGGTAGTTACAAGGTTGTCCACCATATCTATCGGCTGGGTATGCAGTGTAGAATGGTCGTTCTCCATGATATCTTGGAGGGTGTTGTTGCCTGAAGGGTTGATTAGATCCTCTTGGCTCCATCCATCCTTGATTGGTCTGACCTTGATGCATATTCCTGCTATAACTTCTATTTCCTCCAACAAAGTTAGACCCAAACTCAAAGCGAGAGGGGTGAGAATTCATGGTAGCAAATAAAAAAATAAAAAGGAGAAACAAAAATAAATAAACAAGCAAAAGAAAAATATTTACAATAACCAATAATAAGGCACACGTTAGCAGTTCCCCGGCAACGGCGCCATTTTGACGTTGGGATTTTTGCCAGTAAAGAATTTCATAAAAACATTCGCGTTGTAGATATAGTCTCTAAACCGACAGAAATCCCTTCGTACAAACGTTTTGGTTGTCACAAGTAACAAACCCCTTAAAATTGATAACCGAGTATTTAAACCTCGGGTCGTCTTCTCAAGGAACTGCAGGGAAGTATGTTCTTATTATTGGTTATGGAAATTGTAAATTTGGGATTTCAAGAATGAGGAACGAGTAATTTAATGACAAATAAATTAAATGGCAATTAAAATAAATAAATAATGTAAAGCAAACTTTTGGCAAGGTATGAGAAATTAGAGGTCCTATCCTGGCTATCCTTATCAATGATGATAATAATTGAATCTTAATTCCACTTCGTTAACCTTTACTAAGATAAAAGAAGGTCAAGGGATTAATTGGTTTGATCTTCGAATCCTATTTATTCCCTAAGAAAAGATTGGGATTATGGAAGTTCAATTCAATTAACAAAGATAACAATTATCAATCACGTTGAGTTTGATAACTCCTGAGTTACTGATTTCTTAACCAAGACCAAAAGGAGAAAAATAAATCTACTTGGAATAAAAATGTCTTCAGAGTAAAAGCAACAATAGCATAAATAAGAGAAATCAATATTAAACTGAAATACCTCAAATAACATTAATAAAAGAGTGATCTGTAACATGAAAGGATTGATAAAGTAGCTTGCAAAAGTAAATAAAAGGAATATTGAACCTGATCAAAAGAGATAATCCTGAAAGTGAATAAAAATCCTAATTCTAAATCCTAATCCTAAAGAGAGAGGAGAGAACCTCTCTCAAAACTAAATCTAAATCATGGAAAGTGAAAGTTGGCAAGCTCTCTGTGAATGGATGCATTCCCTCACTTCATAACCTCTGGTCTATGCCTTCTGGACTTGGATTTCGGCCAAAAAGGGCTTCAGAAATTGCTGGGAGCGTTTTCTGCAGTTTCTGGTGCGCGGCCTCTGTCATGCGTCCGCGTGGGTCACGCGGTCGCGTCATTCGGAGCTTTTCTTGCCATGCGGTCGCGTCAGTCATGCGACCACGTCATGTGCGTTCTGCTTAAGGCACACGGTCGCGTCAGTCATGCGGCCGCGTCACTGCTTCTTTGCGCTTGGCATGCGTCCGCGTCGCCCATTCGATCGCGTGGATGTCAGTTTCTTCAGAAGCTCCGTTTTGTGCTTTCCTTCCATTTTTGTATGTTTCCTTTCCATCCTTTAAGTCATTCCTACCTTAGAAGATCTGAAAACTACTCAACACACTAATCACGGCATCAAATAGAATTATAGGTGATTAAAATAATTAATTTAAAAGCATAGGAAACATGTTTCTTACATACATCACATAATAAGGAAGGGAAAGTAAAACCATGCAATTAATATGAATAAGTGGGTGAAGGATTGAATAAATCACTCAAATTAAGCACAAAATACATCATAAAATATGGGTTTATCAGTCTGACTTTATTTTATGAAGTTTTGTCATTCTATTATTTTATTAAATTAGATATTGATAAGAGTTGGATTTCAAAGCCACGAGTTAGTGCAGGATATAGGAACGGTTTGACCAGATTCTTAGATTTTGCATTTGCCAATGCATCATCCGATGGGATGATACGTTGTCTATGTCTGAAGTGTGGGTTCGGCCTTTTACAAAATAGAAAGGATGAGTTCGATCATTTGCTGATAAACCCTTTCCCGTCTATTTATACATTTTGGATCCATCACGGTGAGAGATGCGTGGTAGTGAGCTCTAGTGATGGACAAGAAGATCAACCCAAAAGAAATTTCAATATGCCGATGCTTGATATGGTCCACAAGGCATTCAACTTCTCAAGACTTCATGACAATGAAGAAGACTCCGAGAATGAACATGCTGGCGCCGCTGCGGATGAGTTGCCTTACTTATACAATGAACCTAGTCGCGAGGCCCGTAATCATATAAAGTCCATATGCGTAGTGAGTGATAAGGCCTTTGGAATGATATTAGAGTTTCTCGTGGATGCCTTTGAGCATCCACGGACTCCTAGCACTATGCACGATGCCAAGAAAGTCATAAGAAAGCTCGGTGTCGCGTACAAGAAGATAGATGCATGTCCAAATGACTGCATGCCATACCAGGGCAACGACCTAGAGCTAACCAAATGCAAGCGGTGTGGGACATAAAGATGGAAGCATAAGACTAAGAAGAACTCTAGGGTGAGGATCAAGATGGTTGTTAAGAAGAATGGGAAACCGCAAGCGGCGAAGATCCTTCGTTACTTCCCCCTTATTCCACGATTGCATCGGTTATACATGTCTAGTAAGACAGTCGTTGACATGCTGTGGCATAAGAGAGGTCTTAAATCTAATGGTATGTATAGGCATCCAAGGGACGCCGAGGCATGGAAGTCATTTGACAGACGATATCCCGACTTCTCCGGTGATCCGCACAGTACTCAATTTGGCCCGTGGTTCTTAACCCATGGCTTTAACCCTCTCTATGATTATTGATGGTCCTAAAATGCCTAGAAATGACATAGATGTTTACCTAGAGCCCTTGATCAATGAGTTGAAGCAATTTTGGGTTGGTGTTGAAACTTACGATACAGTCGATAAAAAAACCGTTAAGATGTATGCTGCGTTGATGTGGACAATCAGTGATTTTCTAGGCTTGGTGATAAACCCCAATTTTGTGGTTTATCTTGTGTTGAATTAGGGGATTTTATCAAATTATCTCACATTTATTCAATGAAATAGCATGCTTTTGTAATTCTCCCTAATTTGTGCTTCATGATTGAAAAGTTGTTTTTTAGGCCTTAAGATAGCTAAATCTAATCTACTTTATTTTCATTCGATGCCTTGATATTTTTGCTGAGTGATTTCAGATTTATAAGGCAAGGGTTGAATGGAAGAAGTGAAGAGAAAAGCATGCAAAGTGGAGAATTCATGAAGAAATGAGCATTTGGAGGATTCATGGCCACGCGCTCGAGTCATCCACGCGTACGCGTGAGAGAGGATTTTGCCAAGCGACACGCACGCGTCACCCACACATACGCGTGAGGAGGGAATTTGCAAGGTGACGCGACGTGTCGACCACGCGCACGCGTGACGCTGGTCACGTGACCTCATTAAAGTGAATACGCTGGGGGCAATTTCTGAGCTTTCCAGGCTCAAATCCAACTCATTTCTGAAGCTGTTTGATGCAGAATTCAAGAGAGAACAAGGATAGTTTTCTAGAGAGAGAAGTTCCCTCTTCTCTCTAGAATTACAGTAGATTAGGTTAATTTTTCTTAGATCTAGGGTTTAATTCTTGTTTTTATCTTGTTTTCATTGCAATTTCTTGTTCCTACATCTTTGTTGTCTTAGTTTACATTGTTAATTTCCCCTTTATGCCTCTTTTTATGTTGATGAAATCTTGTTGGATTTATATTTTCTTTAATGCAATTTGAGGTATTTCATGTTTAATGTTGCTTTCTTTAGTTATTATTGTTGATTTCTTGCATTGGATAGTTGTAGATTTTATTCTTTCTTGCAATTTACCATGCCTTTTATTTTATACCTTCCATGTGTTTGACAAAATGCTTGGTTGGATGTTAGAGTAGATTTTGAGCATTCTTGTCTTGGAAAGAGAAATTAGGTGCTCTTGAGTCATTGATACCCAACTTATGTTGGTGATCTAGAGTTGTTAGTTAATATTGTTTTCGTTGACTCTAATCTCTTGCTAATTCAATTAGTCAGTTGATTAGGACTTATGGATTGAGATTAACTAGTCCTATTTGACTTTCTCTCAATGTGAAGATAACATTGTATCTTCTTCCAATGTTGGAGATGATGAAATAGGATTAGCTCTTGTTAATTATTATATTATGATTAATGACTAGGATAGAAAGCCTCGATTCTAAATCCTTGCCATGAATGTCTCTCTTTAGTATTTGTTATCTTTAGTTGCTTTATTTACTTTCTTGTCATTTAAATTCCTTGTCATTTAATTTCTTACTTCTTTATCCGCAAACCCCCCTTGAAACTCATAACCAATAATTAGGCAGTCAATTGTAATTCCTAGGGAGAACGACCCGGAAGTAATACTCTCGGTTATTTTATTGGGTTTGCATTTGTGACAACCAAAATTAAACTTTGATTGAACGTTATTTGTCGGTTTGGAACTATATTTGCAACGAAGTTATTCCTCTTACTGAGAAGAAATTCTAAGCTGACAGTAACCCTCTTTCAAGTTTTTGGAGCCATTACCGGGGAATCGCAATGTGTGCTTGTTATTGGTTATTGTATATATGCCAATATTGTGAATAGCTTAATTTTTGGTTTGTTTGCAAGTTTTGCTAGTTGTAGGACTTTGCTTTCTTTGTTTCTTGTTAGCTTATGTTTTTGTTTTTCCTTTCACTATGAATTCTCATCCCTTTGGCTATGAGTTCGGTTCAAACTATATTGTAGAGAATGAAAGCTTTAATGGAGGTTTGCATCAAGGATTTGGAAAACAAAGGTGGGAGGAGCCTCAAGTATATGGATACTCCTCTTGGAAACAACCTCCGCTGGTTTCTTATTGGTACAATCCAACTCCTAATGCTTACGAACCTAATGGATGTGGTGACCCTCATTGTCCTCAACAGAGCCCTCAACAACCCTACTCGCAAGCCCCATTCCACCTTTCACCTCTATATCCTAACTCATACCCACCATACCAACAACCATGTGAACCATACCTAGAGCCACCACCATTCCAACACCAATACTCCCAAGAGCAACCAATTCCTTATACACTACCTCAAGACTTTCACCAATTTGAACCACCTTACATCTACGACACTTTTCCTCCAAACAATGAACCCTCTCTTTCACCAACTCCTTCATTTGATGAAATTCTCCATACCTTTATGCTAGAACAACAAAGAGACATCAACTCTTATATCCAAAAGCAAGAAAAGGAGAAAAAGGAACTAAAGAAGCTAGAAATCATGGTTGCTACCATGCTGGAAGCCGTTAACCGCATGGCCTCCCACCTAAACTCATGCAATCAAGACGCTCCCATTGACGAATATGGAGGCTCAATGAAAGAGCATAGTAAGGGAGTGAATTTAGAGCTTCAAGGTGAAGAAGAGGAGTTGAAGCAAGAATTGTAACAAGAGGAGGAAGTAGAGATAATTGAATCGAAAGAAATGGTTGAAGATTTAGGAGATGTTGAATGCAAAGAGGAATCTCAAGTTAAAGAACCTTCTTCCATGGAGTTTAAAGGTGATGTTGAGGAGGATAGTGCACAACCTCCAAGGCATATTGTTAATAAAGAATTGGAAGAAATGGGGCAAGCCACAAGTTCCCCTATTTATGATGATTTCGCATCAACATACGATCCTTTTGAGCTTGATGAATCCTTCCCCATTGAATTTGAAGTTGATGTTGAGGCAGATTTCACTCAACCTCCTATTTATGATTTGAGTGATGGAGAAGAACTAGAAGACATTGGTGAGGAAGCATTTGAACTTGAGGAAGCTTGGCAAGAGGTAGAGCTTGAAGACACTTGTCAAGTGGTGGAAACTTCTAGAAGAGGATGGACGGGAGTGGAATGTACTTTATCAAGATCATTGGAAACTTCTCTACCTAGGTCACCATCTATTCCTTCATTTGAGTGGGTAAAAATTATTACTCTTAGCTTTATTATCCCACTTGAATTTGGTTTGCTTGAAATGGATGGCCAACTTAGGGCACTTTGTGGAATGAAGCGTAAGAGAAGGATGTTTAGTGGTTGACGTTGTAAATCTAGGCTCATTATGGTCGAGGCTTCAAGGACTAGATGCAAAGGTTGGACTAGTACTCAATTGGATGGGTCTAGGAGGAAGTCTTGGTGCCTAAATGAGAATTTGGACTAGTGCTCAATTGGATGGGTCTAGGAGGAAGTCTTGGTGCCTAAATGAGAATTCGGCTTGCCTACCATCCAGAGGGAATTACCATGATCAACTTGAAGACGGGTGTGAAAATAATGTTTCGGACCCAAGATTACAAGATGAGGATCAATTTTTGGAGCTCCAAGCTTGTGAAGAATTCTATCAAGACTTGGTGTAATTAATTGAGAATCTTGCAGCACAATGGAAGACCAAGCATTGGTGGAAGTTCAAGGATGAATTCAAGCACAAGCCACCTTGATGAAAGCTCCCTATAAGTCCAACTTAAGGACAATAAATAAAAGTTCTAGGTAGGAGACACCCCACCATGGTAACATCTTTTCATTTTTCTCTTTTGTAAATATTGGTAAAAATTAGTTTAATTTCATGTTTTGTTTAGTTAGTTGAGTTTATTTTGTAGTCTATTATGTTAAATAAGGTTTGATGGTGTTTTGGTAGCTATTTGGATGTTTGGAATGCTTAGTTTGGTGCTAGAACTTGAAAAATTTTGAAAAAACAGAGCACCCAGCCACGCGTACGCATGACCCACGCATACGCATGATCCCAAAATTTCCAGGTGCAGTACAAAAACCAGTTAGTTGTGCGACAAGTGTGCTGGAATTGTGCATCTAGCATAATCTTTACCCCGCGCGTACGCGTGCTTCACGCATACGCGTCATCTTCCTTTCTCTCTTATCACGCATGCGCGTCGAGGATGCATACGCGTCGCACCCTACTTCTGCCATGCACGCGTATGCGTGACCTGATGCGTGCGCGTGACCCCCTGCCCTGTTTCACTCACTTCTTTTCTTCTTTTCTCTCCATTTCTTATCTTATCTTCTCTTCTCTTCTCTTCTTTTCTTCTCTTCTTTCAATCATCCAACACTGCCAATCACCATCCACCATCATCTTATTTAGTTAGTTAGTTAGTTAGTTTAATTTCTGTCTAATTTTCTATTTTTTATTATAAGTGTTGGATTATGAATCTTCTGTGCTGAGTATTGCTGCAGATTATTGATAAGATGCTATTTTAGCATCATTGTTGTTAATTTTCATTGTTGGATTTCTTTATTGATGTTATAAATTGTTCCTTGGTTTTGAGTTCTTAATGCTTAATGTGTTTGAATACCAAGTATATAGCATTGCTTTCAAACACTCTAAAACTTTTGAATTACATGTTTTGGCCACCATGTGATTTGATTTCATTATCTATGGTGAGGTAATTTTTGTATTATCAATGCATTTTTTGTTAGGTGATGCTTGTTTATGATTGATTTTTATTTACATCACCTATTTCATGCATTGAGATTTTGGAATTGTGAAATTGGATCGTACGCTTACCTAGTGACATATTTTTTAGCCTTCTAAGCTTTGTGGACCATTCTTGCTATGTGATTGATTCTAATTTCTATCTCTCTTTTCCTAAGTTCCATAGCACCAATGTCTTCCACTTTTATGTCAATTAGGTATTGCAAATAAAATTCAAAGTGTGTCATTGATTGATGTGTAAGTTTCATATTCAATTTTGTTCATTAAAGTTACCTTGCACATCAATCTATGTGCATACCTTATCCATTTCATAATTCCTTGTTTATTGCTTGAATGCTTTTATCCTTCTTTATTGCTTGTTTGGTTGTCCTAACTTACAAGTTTTCTCTTAAGCATCTCAGGCACACTAGAATGAGCGAAGTGCTTACTTCTTTTCTGTAATTGCGACATAGCTTTCTATGCTAATGTGTGTTCTAAACCGCATGCAACTTAGAACTCACACACTGTTCTTCCTTAATGTCACACTAATTCACTCACTCCATTCTAGTGGTTCTTACCTCATTCCAACAATATATGCTTCCTTGCTTTTGTATTTTCTATTCTTACGGTATTATTTTCTATTTTTCACAGGTGAGTCATAATGCATGAGCATCTTTCCTATCTTTTCCTAGTGAATTTGTATTCAAATTATTGAGGTTAATCAAAAATTAATTATCTTTTAGCCACTATGAATGCTACTTTTACTTGTGAGCAATTCTGTTTATTTCAGGTAGCATTTTAGATGAATTTGACAGAGTTTACATGAAGAAACGAAGCCACAACAGAATAAGGATGTGGGGCCAAACTTGGATTTTCCAAGTTTGGCGCCAAGAGTGCCTCACAATCCCCATTGCTTTCGGCCTTCACGGTGCCAAACTTGGGATTCTCCAAGTTTGGCGCCACACTCAAGAATCCAAGGAATGCATACGGGTGAGTTGAAGCCAAACATGAGATACCTTAGGTTTAGTGCCAACTAAGAAGAATTGGAGAATGCATACGATCCATTTGAAGCCAAACTTGAGATACCTCACGTTTGGCACCAACTAAGGAGAACCTTGAAAATTGCATGTGGCCTCAACAGCGCCAAACTTGGATTCTCCAAGTTTGGCGCCACCTTTAGCAAATCAAGTGGTCCCCATTCGCTGTACAAGGCTTGCACGAGATGTATTTAATTAATTTTGATTAAACTTTATTTTATTTTAAAAAAGAAAAATATATTATTTAGTTTTAGGAAATATATTTTATATTAATTAGGATTAGATATAAAAGAAAAAAGAATAAGCCCTTTGGGCTCTTCTCTTCTCTTCTACCTCATTTCGTAATTTACAGTTTTTCAGAATCCTAGTTTTCTCTCTAAACCATGAGCAACTAAACCTCTACTTTTAAGGTTTGGAGCTTTGTCTATTGTATAGATTGATACTATTATTTTTCTATTTTAATTCATGTAATAATTTCTATTTTAAGAATTGTTTTCGTTCTTTATCTTATGAATTCGGGTGGAACAGAAGTATGACTGATGAGCGGATAATTTATACGCTTTTTGGCATTATTTTTAGTATGTTTTTAGTATATTTTAATTAGTTTTTATTATATTTTTATTAGTTTTTAAATAAAAATCACTCTTCTGGACTTTACTATGGGATTGTGTGTTTTTATGTGATTTCAGGTATTTTCTGGCTGAAATTGAGGGACCTGAGCAAAAATCTGATTCAGAGGCTGAAAAAGGACTGCAGATGCTGTTGGATTCTGACCTCCCTGCACTCAAAGTGGATTTTATAGAGCTACAGAAGCCTAATTGGCGCTCTCCCAATTGTGTTGGAAAGTAGACATCCTGGGCTTTCCAGCAATATATAATAGTCCATACTTTGCCCGAGATTTGATGGCCCAAACAGGCGTTCCAAGACAGCACAAGAATTCTGGCATTTAACGCCAGAATTGGCACAAAAACTGGAGTTAAACGCCCAAACTGGCACAAAAGCTGGCGTTTAACTCCAAGAAAAGTCTCTACATGTGAAAGCTTCGATGCTCAGCCCAAGCACACACCAAGTGGGCCCGGATGAAGATTTCTGCATTAATTACTTATTTTTGTAAACCCTAGGCTACTAGTTCTCTATAAATAGGACCTTTTACTATTGTATTTTCATCTTGGTTCTTCTGGTTCCCTCTCTGGGGCCGAAGCCAATGACTTCCATTATCACTTTTTTATTTTCAACGGTGGAGTTTCTACACACCATAGATTAAGGTGTGGAGCTCTGCTGTTCTTCATGAATTAATGCAAAGTACTACTGTTTTTCTATTCAACTCAAGTCTATTTCTTCTCCAAGATATTCATTCGCACCCAAGAACATGATGAATGTGATGATTATGTGACTGGTGCACGAAATTGTGATGTCCAGGCTCAAACAATCCCTGGCAACGTGAGCAACTTGGTACGCGCAATTGTGATTACACTTTGATTATGTAAAATTCATGGCTCTTTCTTTCCCTGGCAATGGCGCCAAGAACATGGTGGCAATACCATGGTTCACAACTTCGATACAACTAACCAGCAAGTGCACTGGGTCGTCCAAGTAATACCTTACGTGAGTAAGGGTCGAATCCCACGGAGATTGTCGGTATGAAGCAAGCTATGGTCACCTTGCAAATCTCAGTTAGGCAGATATAAATTGATAATGGTGTTTTCGAATTTAATATAATAAAATAGGGATAGAAATACTTATGTAATTCATTGGTAGGAATTTCAGATAAGCGAATGGAGATGCTTTCGTTCCTCTGAACCTCTGCTTTCCTGCTATCTTCATTCAATCAGTCTTACCCCTTTCCATGGCTGGCTTTATGCAAGGGCATCACCGTTTTCAGTGGCTACATCCCCTCCTCTCAGTGAAAAATATGCTCACATGCTCTGTCACAGCACGGCTAATCATCTGTCGGTTCTCGATCATGCTGGAATAGGATTCACCCTCCTTTTGCGTCTGTCACTAACGCCCAGCACTCGCGAGTTTGAAGCTCGTCACAGTCATTCAATCATTGAATCCTACTTGGAATACCACAGACAAGGTTTAGACTTTCCGGATTCTCTTGAATGCCGCCATCATTCTAGCTTACACCACGAAGATTCCGATTAAGAGATCTAAGAGATATTCATTCTAGCTTGTTGCATGTAGAACGAAAGTGTTTGTCAGGCACGCGTCCATAAGGGATAATGATGATGAGCGTCACATAATCATCACCTTCATCATGTTCTTGGGTACGAATGGATATCTTAGAAGCAAAATAAGATGAATTGAATAGAAAACAGTAGTACTTTGCATTAATCTTTGAGGAACAGCAGAGCTCCACACCTTAATCTATGGAGTGTAGAAACTCTACCGTTGAAAATACATAAGTGAAAGTCCAGGCATGGCCGAGAGGCCAGCCCTCAAAAGTGATCTAAGATAGCATACAACTGATCAAAGATGTCTAATACAATAGTAAGAGGTCCTATTTATAATAAACTAGCTACTAGGGTTTACAGAAATAAGTAGTTGATGCATAAATCCACTTCCGGGGCCCACTTGGTGTGTGCTTGGGCTGAGCTTTGAGTGTTGCACGTGCAGAGGCCATTTGTGGAGTTGAACGCCAGGTTTTGATCCATTTCTGGCGTTCAACTCTGGTTTTGGATCCTTTTCTGGCGCTGGACGCCAGAATTGGGCAGAGAGCTGGCGTTGAACGCCAGTTTATGTCGTCTATTCTTGGCCAAAGTATGGACTATTATATATTTCTGGAAAGCCCTGGATGTCTACTTTCCAACGCAATCGGAAGTATGCCATTTCGAGTTCTGTAGCTCCAGAAAATCCATTTTGAGTGCAGGGAGGTCAGAATCTAACAGCATCAGTAGTCCTTCTTCAACCTCTGAATCTGATTTCTGCTCAAGTCCCTCAATTTCAGCCAGAAAATACCTGAAATCACAGAAAAACACACAAACTCATAGTAAAGTCTAGAAATGTGAATTTAACATAAAAACTAATGAAAACATCCCTAAAAGTAACTAGATCCTACTAAAAACATACTAAAAACAATGCTAAAAAGCGTATAAATTATCCGCTCATCACAACACCAAACTTAAATTGTTGCTTGTCCCCAAGTAACTGAAAATCAAATAGGATAAAAAGAAGAGAATATACTATAAATTCCAAACTATCAATGAAACAGAGCTTCAATCAAATGAGCGGGACTTATAGCTTTTTGCCTCTTGAATAGTTTTGGCATCTCACTTTATCCATTGAGGTTCAGAATGATTGGCATCTATAGGAACTCAGAGTTCAGATAGTGTTATTGATTTTCCTAGTTCAGTATGATGATTCTTGAACACAGCTTCTTTATGAGTCTTGGCCGTGGCCCTAAGCACTTTGTTTTCCAGTATTACCGCCGGATACATAAATGCCACAGACACATAATTGGGTGAACCTTTTCAGATTGTGACTCAGCTTTGCTAAAGTCCCCAATTAGAGGTGTCCAGGGTTCTTAAGCACACTCTTTTTTTCCTTTGGACCTTGAGTTTAACCGCTCAGTCTCAAGTTTTCACTTGACACCTACACGCCACAAGCACATGGTTAGGGACAGCTTGGTTTAGCCGCTTAGACCAGGATTTTATTCCTTTAGGCCCTCCTATCCACTGATGCTCAAAGCCTTGGGATCCTTTTTATTTGCCCTTGCCTTTTGGTTTTAAGGGTTATTGGCTTTTTGCTCTTTCCTCTTGGTTTTAAGAGCTTTGGCTTTTTCTGCTTGCTTTTTCTTTTTCTTTCTATTTTTTTTTCGCCTATTTTTTTTCGGCAAGCTTTGTTCTTTGCTGCTTTTTCTTGCTTCAAGAATCATTGTTATGATTTTTCAGATTATCAAATAACATGTCTCCTAGTCATCATTCTTTCAAGAGCCAACATATTTAACATTCTTAAACAACAACTTCAAAAGACATATGCACTGTTCTAATTAAACTAAGTTCAAGGATAAATTCGAAACTCATGTACTTCTTGTTCTTTTGAATTAAAACATTTTTCATTTAAGAGAGGTGATGGATTCATAGGACATTCATAACTTTAAGACAAAGTTACTAACTACTAATGATCATGTAATGAAGACACAAACATAGATAAGCACATAACATAGAAAACGAAAAACAGAAGAAATAAGAACAAAGAATGAATCCACCTTAGTGATGGTGGCGTTTCCTTCTTGAGGAACCAATGATGTCCTTGAGCTCTTCTATGTCTCTTCCTTGTCTTTGTTGCTCCTTCCTCATTGCTTTTTGATCTTCTCTTATTTCATGAAGCATGATAGAGTGCTCTTGATGTTCCACCCTTAGTTGTCCCATATTGGAACTCAATTCTCCTAGGGAGGTGTTGATTTGCTCCCAATAATTTTGTGGAGGAAAGTGCATTTGAGGCATCTCCGGAATCTCATGGTAATGAGATTCATACGCCTCTTGAGCTCCATGAATGGGCTCTCTTGCTTGCTCCATCTTCTTCTTAGTGATGGGCTTGTCCTCTTTAATGAGGATATCTCCTTCTATGAAAGCTCCAGCTGAGCAACATAGATGGCAAATGAGGTGAGGGAAGGCTAACCTTGCCATGGTGGAGGACTTGTCAGCCACCTTGTAGAGTTCTTGAGGTATAATCTCATGAACTTCCACCTCTTCTCCAATCATGATGCTATGGATCATGATGGCCTGGTCTATAGTAACTTCAGACCGGTTGCTTGTGGGAATGATTGAGCATTGAATGAACTCCAACCATCCTCTAGCTACAGGCTTGAGGTCCAATCTTCTTAGTTGAACTGGCTTGCCTTTGGATTCAACCTTCCATTGAGCTCCTTCTACACATATGTCCATAAGGACTTGGTCCAACCTTTGATTAAAGTTGACCCTTCTAGTGTAGGGGCGTTCATCTCCTTGCATCGTGGGCAAGTTAAACGCCAACCTCACATTTTCCGGACTAAAATCCAAGTGTTTCCCCCGAACCATTGTAACATAGTTCTTTGGATCCGGGTTCTTACTTTGATCATGGTTCTTGGTGATCCATGCATTGGCATAGAACTCTTGAACCATTAGGATGCCGACTTGTTGGATGGGATTTGTTAGAACTTTCCAACCTCTTCTTTGAATTTCATGTCGGATCTCCGGATACTCATTTCTTTTGAGTTTGAAAGGGACCTCGGGGATCACCTTCTTCTTGGCCACAACATCATAGAAGTGGTCTTGATGGGCTTTGGAGATGAACCTTTCCATCTCCCATGACTCGGATGTGGAAGCTTTTATCTTCCCTTTCCCTCTTCTAGAGGATTCTCCGGTCTTAGATTCTATCAATGGTAATGGAAAAACAAAAAAAAAACTATGCTTTTACCACACCAAATTTAGAATATTGCTCGCCCTCGAGCAATAAACAAAAGAATAGAAGAAGAAGAATAAGAAATATGGAGAGGGAGAGGGAGATGTGGTTTCGGCCAAGAGGAGTGTATAGGGGTGTGTTATGTGAATTTGATGAAGAATGGAGGTCTTTATATAGGGAAGGGAGGGGGGAAAGGTTTCGGCCATATGGGTGGGTTTGGGTGGGAAATTGGTTTTGAATTTTTGAAGGTAGGTGGAGTTTATGAGGTAGGTTTATGGGGAAGAGTGGATGGATGTGAGTGGTGAAGAGGTGATGGGAAAGAGAGTTTGAGGTGATTGGTGAAGGGTTTTTTTTGGGGAAGAGTGTTTATTGGGTTGTGTGAAAAAAAATGGTGAGAAGAAGTGAGTGGAAGTAGGTGGGGATCCTGTGGGGTCCACAGATCCTGAGGTGTTCAAGGATTTACATCCCTGCACCCATTAGGCATGTAAAAATGCCTTTGCACACAACTCTGGGCGTTCAGCGCCAGGTTGGTGGCCATTTTGGGCGTTCAACACCCATCTGTGTGCCATTTCTGGCGTTGAACGCCAAAACCATGCCTGTTCTGGCGTTCAGCGCCCAGAAGCTGCCCATTTTGGGCGTTCAGCGCCAGAACCATGCTCTGTTCTGGCGCTGAATGCCAGACAGATGCTCCTCCAGGGTGTGATTTTTCTTCTGCTATTTTTTTTATTCTGTTTTCAATTTTTATATTTATTTTGTGACTCCACATGATCATGAACCTACTAAGACATATAACTAAGAAAAATATAGTTAGATAAATAAAAATTGGGTTGCCTCCCAACAAGCGCTTCTTTAATGTCAATAGCTTGATAGTGGGCTCTCATGGAGCCTCACAGATGTGCAGAGCTTTGTTGAGACTCTCCAACACCAAACTTAGGGTTTGGATATGGGAGTTCAACACCAAACTTAGAGTTTGGTTGTGGCCTCCCAACACCAAACTTAGAGTTTGACTGTGGGGGCTTGGGTTGACTCTGCTTTGAGAGAAGCTTTTCATGCTTCCTCTCCATGGTTGCAAAGGGAGATCCTTGAGTTTTAAACACAAGGGAGTCCTCATTCCATTGAAGGACTATTTCACCTCTGTCAACATCAATCACAGCTCTTGCTGTGGCCAGTAAAAGGTCTTCCTAGGATGATTGATTCATCCTCTTCCTTTCCAGTATCCAGGACTATGAAATCAGCAGGGATGTAAAGGCCTTCAACCTTTACTAACACGTCCTCTACTTGTCCATATGCCTATTTTCTTGAATTGTCTGTCATCTCTAATGAGATTTTAGCAGCTTGCACCCCATAGATTCCCAGTTTCTCTATTACAAAGAGGGGCATGAGGTTTATCCCTGAACCAAGGTCACACAGAGCCTTAAAGATCATGGTGCCTATAGTACAAGGTATTCTGAACTTTCCAGGATCCTGTCTCTTCTGAGGCAATGTCAGTTGATCCAGATCACTTAGTTCATTGATGAACAAGGGAGGTTCAACTTTCCAAGCATCAATGCCAAATAATTTGGCATTCAGCTTCATGATTGCACCAAGAAACTTGAAAGTTTGCTCTTCAGTAACATCCTCATTCTCTTCAGAAGAGGAATACTCATCAGAGCTCATGAAGGGCATAAGGAGGTTCAATGGAATCTCTATGGTCTCTAGATGAGCCTCAGAGTCCTTTGGTTCCTCAGAGGGAAGCTCCTTATTGATCACTGGACGTCCCAGGAGGTCTTCCTCCTTGGGATTCACGTCCTCCTCTCCTTCTTTGGGTTTGGCCATGGTGCTTATGTCAATGGCCTTGCACTCTCCTTTTGGGTTCTCTTCTGTATTGCTTGGGAGAGTACTAGGAGGGATTTCAGTGATCCTTTTACTCAGTTGGCCCACTTGTGCTTCTAGATTTCTAATGGAAGACCTTGTTTCATTCATGAAACTTACAGTGGCCTTAGATAGATCAGAGACTAAGTTTTCTAAATTAGAAGTATTATGTTCAGAGTTCTCTGTCTGTTGCTGAGTGGATGATGGAAAAGGTTTATTATTGTTAAACCTGTTTCTTCCACCATTATTAAAGCCTTGTTGAGGCTTTTGATCCTTCCATGAGAAATTTGGATGATTTCTCCATGATGAGTTATAGGTGTTTCCATAAGGTTCACCTAAGTAATTTACCTCTGCTATTGCAGGGTTCTCAGGATCATAAGCTTCTTCTTCAGAAGATGCCTCTTGAGTACTGTTGGATGCAGCTTGCATTCCATTCAGACTCTAAGAAATCATATTGACTTGCTGAGTCAATATTTTGTTCTGAGCCAATATGGCATTCAGAGTATCAACCTCAAGAACTCCCTTCTTCATAGGCGTCCCATTATTCGCAGGATTCCTCTCAGAAGTGTACATGAACTGGTTATTAGCAACCATGTCAATGAGTTCTTGAGCTTCTGCAGGCGTTTTCTTTAGGTGAATGGATCCATCTGCAGAAGTGTCCAGTGACATCTTTGATAGCTCAGATAAACCATCATAGAATATATCCAGGATGGTCCATTCTGAAAGCATGTCAGAAGGACACTTTTTGGTCAACTGTCTGTATCTTTCTCAAGCTTCATAGAGGGATTCACCTTCTTTCTGTCTGAAGGTTTGAACATCAGCTCTAAGCTTGCTCAGCTTTTGAGGAGGAAAGTACTTGGCTAAGAAAGCCGTGACCAGCTTATCCCAAGAGTTCAGGCTGTCTTTGGGTTGAGAATCCAACCATAATCTAGCTCTGTCTCTTACAGCAAAAGGAAAAAGCATGAGCCTGTAGACTTCAGGATCTACTCCATTAGTCTTAACAGTATCACATATCTGCAAGAATTCAGTTAAGAATTGAAAAGGATCTTCAGATGGAAGTCCATGAAACTTGCAGTTCTGCTGCATCAGAGAAACTAATTGAGGTTTCAGCTCAAAGTTGTTTGCTCCAATGGCAGGAATAGAGATGCTTCTTCCATGTAAATTGGAATTAGGTGCAGTAAAGTCACCAAGCATCTTTCTTACATTATTATTATTTTCGGCTGTCATCTCCTCTTCCTGTTCGAAAAATTCTGAAAGGTTATCTTTCTTATCCTTGCTCCTGCTTATATGACAAAGAAGAGGGCACAGAAAAATAATAATAATAATAGAGATCCTTTATACCACAGTATAGGGATCTCTGTGTGAGTAGAAGAAGAGGGGGAGACAAAGAATGTAATATAATGGAAGAAACACAACTGTGAGGAGGGTTGAGATGTGAGATGAGATGTTAGTAAATGAATAAATAAATAGAATAAGATGGGAGAGGGAGAATTTTCGAAAAATATTTTTGAAAAAGAGTTAGTGATTTTTGAAAATGGTTTTTGAAAAATGTTAGTATTTTTCGAAAATTTTTAAAATCAAAAATAAAAATAATTAGTTAATTAAAAAGAAATTTTTGAAAAAGGGGGGAGATATTTTCGAAAATTAGAGAGAGAGAGTTAGTTAGGTAGTTTTGAAAAAGTTAAGAAACAAACAAAAAGTTAGTTAGTTAGTTGAAACAAATTTGAAAATCAATTTTGAAAAGATAAGAAGTTAGGAAGTTAGAGAAGATATTTTGAAATCAAATTTTTGAAAAAGATAAGAAGATATTTTTGAAAAGATATGATTGAAATTAGTTTTTGAAAAAGATTTGATTTTTAAAATCTCAATTAATGACTTGATTCATAAGAAATCACAAGATATGATTCTAGAACTTAAAGTTTGAATCTTTCTTAACAAGCAAGCAACAAACTTCAAATTTTTAAATCAAAACATTAATTGATTATGTTATTTTCGAAAATTTGATATAAAAATAAGAAAAATATTTTTGGAATTTTTGAAAATAACTAAGAATTTTGAAAAAGATTTGATTTTTGAAAAAGATTTTGAAAAAGATAAGATTTTCAAATTGAAAATTTGATTTGACTCATAAGAAACAACTTGATTTTAAAATTTTTTGAAAAAGTCAACTCAAATTTTCGAATTTGATGAGAGAAAAAGGGGAAGATATAATTTTTGATTTTTGAATTTTTATGAAAAACACTAAAATGATGCAATGCATGAAAATTTTGGATCAAAACTATGAATGTATGCAAGAATGCTATGAATGTCAAGATGAACACCAAGAACACCGTGAATATCAAGATGAACACCAAGAACATATTTTTGAAAAATTTTTAATGCAAAGAAAACATGCAAGACACCAAACTTAGAATTCTTTAATGCTTAGGCACTAAGAATTCAAGAATGCATATGAAAAATACCATACAACACAAAACAAAAAATCATCAAGATCAAACAAGAAGACTTACTAAGAACAACTTGAAGATCATGAAGAACACTATGAATGCATGAAAATTTTCGAAAAATGCAAGATGCACATGCAATTGACACCAAACTTATGATATGACTCAAGACTCAAACAAGAAACACAAAATATTTTATTGATTTTTATGATTTTCTAAATTTTTTGGATTTTTATTTTTCGAAAATTAATTTGAAAAAGGAAAATAAGGATTCCAAAATTTTTAATATGAATTCCAGGAATCTTGCATTCTTAGTCTAAAGCTTCAGTCCAGGAATTAGACATGGCTCACTAGCCAGCCAGGCTTTCAATGAAAGCTCCAGTCCAAAACACTAGACATGGCCAATGGCCAGGCAAGCTTCAGCATTTAACATCAGAGTATATTGCTCTTGATAACAAATTGCAAGCCTCAGTCCAAATAAAATTAGACATGGCTTTACAGTCAGCCAGGCTTCACATGCTTCATGAAACACTAGAATTCATTCTTAAAAATTTTGATTCTAAAATTTTTTTTTTCGAAAACAAAGGAGAAAATTTTGAAATATTTTTGAAAAATTTTGAAAAGAAAACAAAAAGAAAATTACCTAATCTGAGCAACAAGATGAACCGTCAGTTGTCCAAACTCGAACAATCCCCGGCAACGGCGCCAAAAACTTGGTGCACGAAATTGTGATGTCCAGGCTCAAACAATCCCTGGCAACGTGAGCAACTTGGTACGTGCAATCGTGATTACACTTTGATTATGTAAAATTCATGGCTCTTTCTTTCCCTGGCAATGGCGCCAAGAACATGGTGCCAATACCATGGTTCACAACTTCGATACAACTAACCAGCAAGTGCACTGGGTCGTCCAAGTAATACCTTACGTGAGTAAGGGTCGAATCCCACGGAGATTGTCGGTATGAAGCAAGCTATGGTCACCTTGCAAATCTCAGTTAGGCAGATATAAATTGATAATGGTGTTTTCGAATTTAATATAATAAAATAGGGATAGAAATACTTATGTAATTCATTGGTAGGAATTTCAGATAAACGAATGGAGATGCTTTCGTTCCTCTGAACCTCTGCTTTCCTGCTATCTTCATTCAATCAGTCTTACCCCTTTCCATGGCTGGCTTTATGCAAGGGCATCACCGTTGTCAGTGGCTACATCCCCTCCTCTCAGTGAAAAATATGCTCACATGCTCTGTCACAGCACGGCTAATCATCTGTCGGTTCTCGATCATGCTGGAATAGGATTCACCCTCCTTTTGCGTCTGTCACTAACGCCCAGCACTCGCGAGTTTGAAGCTCGTCACAGTCATTCAATCATTGAATCCTACTCGGAATACCACAAACAAGGTTTAGACTTTCCGGATTCTCTTGAATGCCGCCATCATTCTAGCTTACACCACGAAGATTCCAATTAAGAGATCTAAGAGATATTCATTCTAGCTTGTTGCATGTAGAACGAAAGTGTTTGTCAGGCACGCGTCCATAAGGGATAATGATGATGAGCGTCACATAATCATCACATTCATCATGTTCTTGGGTACGAATGGATATCTTAGAAGCGAAATAAGATGAATTGAATAGAAAATAGTAGTACTTTGCATTAATCTTTGAGGAACAGCAGAGCTCCACACCTTAATCTATGGAGTGTAGAAACTCTACCGTTGAAAATACATAAGTGAAAGTCCAGGCATGGCCGAGAGGCCAGCCCTCAAAAGTGATCTAAGATAGCATACAACTGATCAAAGATGTCTAATACAATAGTAAGAGGTCCTATTTATAATAAACTAGCTACTAGGGTTTACAGAAATAAGTAGTTGATGCATAAATCCACTTCCGGGGCCCACTTGGTGTGTGCTTGGGCTGAGCTTTGAGTGTTGCACGTGCAGAGGCCATTTGTGGAGTTGAACGCCAGGTTTTGATCCATTTCTGGCGTTCAACTCTGGTTTTGGATCCTTTTCTGGCGCTGGATGCCAGAATTGGGCAGAGAGCTGGCGTTGAATGCCAGTTTACGTCATCTATTCTTGGCCAAAATATGGACTATTATATATTTCTGGAAAGCCCTGGATGTCTACTTTCTAACGCAATTGGAAGCGCGCCATTTCGAGTTCTGTAGCTCCAGAAAATCCATTTTGAGTGTAGGGAGGTCAGAATCTAACAGCATCAGCAGTCCTTCTTCAACCTCTGAATCTGATTTCTGCTCAAGTCTCTCAATTTCAGCCAGAAAATACCTGAAATCACAGAAAAACACACAAACTCATAGTAAAGTCTAGAAATGTGAATTTAACATAAAAACTAATGAAAACATCCCTAAAAGTAACTAGATCCTACTAAAAACATACTAAAAACAATGCCAAAAAGCGTATAAATTATCCGCTCATCAGTGACACTCATCACCATTCTCACCTATGAACGCGTGACTAACAACCACTTCCATTCTACATGCAAACAAGCTTGAATGTGTATCTCTTGGGTTTCTAATCTAAGATTAGAACCTTCGTTGTATAGGCTAGAATTATTGGCTGCTATTCCTGAGATCCGGAACGTCTAAACCTTGTCTGTGGTATTCTGAGTAGGATCTGGGAAGGGATGACTATGACGAGCTTCAAACTCGCGATTGTTGGGCGTGTGACAGACGCAAAAGGATCAATGGATCCTATTCCAACATGATCGAGAACCGACAGATGATTAGCCGTGCGGTGACAGCGTGCGTTGAACATTTTCACTGAGAGGACGGGAAGTAGCCATTGACAACGGTGATGCCCTACATAAAGCTTGCCATAGAAAGGAGTATGAATGATTGGAAGAAGGCAATAGGAAAGCAGAGGTTCAGGAGAAACAAAGCATCTTCATACGCTTATCTGAAATTCCAACCAAAGAATTACATAAGTATCTCTATCTTTAGTTTATGTTTTATTTATCTTTTAATTATCAATTCTCCATCACCATCTGAATCCACCTGACTGAGATTTACAAGGTGACCATAGCTTGCTTCAAGCCGACAGTCTCCGTGGGATCGACCCTTACTCACATAAGATTTATTACTTGGAGGACCCAGTGCACTTGCTGGTTAGTTGTGCAAAATTGTGACAAAGTGTGATTCACGTTTGAGAGCTCCAAGTCCTTGGGCGCAATTGTTGATGATCACAATTTCGTGCACCAATGACCCTTGTTCTAATTGAGTTCTTGTATAAATTGAAAAAGCTCTTTACTTGAACAACAGCTTGAAAACAATTTCTCCTAAATTTCTAATTATCTGGACTTAACAGGATACGTGATATATAATCCTCTTATATTTGGATAATTAGGATCTCTGTGGCATATAAACTAGAATTGAACTTCACCCTCTAATTGAAATCAAGTGACCATGGAATTGGCAGTTGATGAAAGTTAGAGGAGACTAAAAAGGTCTAAGGAATTAGGGTTTAGTCACATATAGTTTGCCATGAAATGAATCTTGCATAATTGAAATAGTCAACAAGAAAAGTCAATCCGGAAGACAGATATCTCTGAAACCTTAACTGTTTTCTCCATATATATTTCACCTCAATTTACTGCTTGTTTTCTGATTCTCTGAATTACTGTTTGATGCATTTGAACTCTCAACACTCTTTTCTGTTTGTCTAACTAAGTGAATCACTCAATCATTGTTGCTTCATCCATCAGTCCTCATGGGATCGACCCTAATTCAGTTGAGGTACTACTTGGTACGACCCGGTACACTTGCTGGTTAGTTTGTGTTTATAAATTCCCCACCAAGCTTTTGGCGCCGTTGCCAGGGATTGACTGTGATTGACAACTATAAGTTGTTTGATTGCTTAGATTAGGCGTTTTAGCTTTAATTTTATTTAATTTTAATTTCGCACTTTGATTTTTGAATCTGAAATTAAGTTTGATGTCCCCTAGTTATTTTCATTTTAATTTTTCCTGTTTATTTTTCTTAAAAATAAATTTCAAATTTTTTTCTGTCCTAATTTTGCTTATAATTTTCTATCTGTTTATGAGCAGGAACAGGGACAAGGCACCTCTTATAGATTTTGTTCCTGAGCCTGAAAGGACTTTGAGGCAACGCTTGCAACAAGCTAGACTTTACAATGCTAGTGAAAATCTGAGTGAAACTCTTGAAAGGGAAGCTGTAGAGTCCACCATGGATCAAAATCATGCTGCGAATGCCAATATGGCAAATCTGAATGAGAATGAATAACCTAGAAGAGTGCTTAGCTCATACACTGCTCCCAATACAGATCTTTATGGAAAGAGTATTGTGGTGCCTTCCATAGCTGCAAACAACTTTGAGATGAAGCCACAGCTGGTCACTCTTGTGCAACAAAATTGTCAGTATCATGGACTCCCTCAAGAAGATCCAGATCAGTTTATTTCTAATTTCCTACAGATTTGTGACAGTGTGAAAACTAATGGAGTGAATCCTAAGGTATACAAACTCATGCTCTTCCCATTTGCTGTGATGGATATTGCAAAGCTGTGGTTAGATTCTCAACCCAAGGAGAGTTTAGATACTTGGAATAAGGTGGTCACTAAATCTCTTACTAAACTTTTCCCACCACAAAAGCTAACTAAGTTGAGGGTAGAGCTTCAAACCTTCAGACAGAAAGATGGTGAGACCCTTTATGAAGCCTGGGAGAGATTCAAGCTACTGACTAGGCAATGCCCTCCGGACATATTTTCTAAATGAACTCAACTAGATATCTTTTATGAGGGCTTATGTGAAATGTCCAAGATGTGTTTAGATAATTCTGCAGGTGGTTCGTTCCACATGAAGAAGATACCAGAGAAAACTACTGAGCTTATTGAGTTGGTTGCTAACAACCAATATTTATACTCATTTAACAAGAATCCTGTGAACTCTGAAAATCCTCAGAAGAAAGGCGTTATGGAAGTAGAAGCTTTTGATACTCTTCTTGCTCAGAACAAAATTTCATCTTAGTAGATGAATTTAATTACTCAACAATTGAGTGGGATGCAAGTTTCAGCTGTCAACACTCAGAATGCACCTCAAGAGGTCCCTTATGACATGACTGGTAGCTCTATGCAAAGTGAAAATTATGATTTTGCTCATTCTTCCACTGAACAGGTCAATTACATGGGGAATGCTCCTAGAAACCCCAAATAATGATCCATACTCTAAGACCTATTATCAGGGATGGAAAAATCACCCAAATTTTGGGAGCAGAGAGCAACCTCAGAGATCACATAATTTTAACAATAATTCTCAGGGCGGTTTTCAACAGAGCAATCAAAATAATCGCCAGTTCCAGTCTCATCAACAACAACCACCTCAGTAGACAAATTCTCAGCCCAAGAAGAACACTGATTGAGAAGCACTATTGAATAATTTTATGCAGGAAATTAGAGCTTCTATCAGAAACTTGGAGGTGCAAGTAGGCCAGTTGATGAATGGATTCTTGACGGTTTAGAATTCACAATTGAAGTCTCGTTGCAAGTATAGTTTCTAAACCAAGCAATAATCCTTTCATACAAAAATTTGTTTGTCACAAGTACAAACCCCTAAAATCTATAAACCGAAGTATTTAAACCTCGGGTTGTTCTCCCTAGGAATTGCAATAAGGTGTCCTTGTTATTGGTTATGGAGTATATTTTAGGGTTTTTGAGATAATAGACAAGAAATATAAATGGCAAAGAAAATAAACTAACAAAAAGGTCTTGGCAAGGTTTGGTGGTCAAGGATCTCTATCCTAATCA
Source organism: Arachis ipaensis (assembly GCF_059453495.1). Taxonomy (NCBI): domain Eukaryota; kingdom Viridiplantae; phylum Streptophyta; class Magnoliopsida; order Fabales; family Fabaceae; genus Arachis; species Arachis ipaensis. The sequence goes on from NC_142443.1 coordinate 56,635,447, forward strand.
CTAACCACAACATGAGAATTGGCAAGGATCAATCCCACTAAGTCATCCTCTAACTAATAGTAAAGGAAAGTCAAGTGAGCTATATCAATCCAAGTCCATAAGTCCTAGTTCTCCACCAAATCAATTAGTGAGATCTAGCGTTAATGGCTCCCAATCGTCAATCACTTGGACATTAGCAACTCAAGAGTTCCTAAGTTTCCTTCCCTAGCCAAGAGTATAAAATTCTACTCTAACATCCTTCCAAGCATTTCATAAAACACTTGGAAGGCATAAAAGGAAAGTATAGTAAAATTGCAATGAAAGTAAATCTACAGCTACTAATTGCAAGAAATTAACAATCAACAAATCAATTAAGCAATAAAGGAACATGAATCATAAATTGCATTAAAAGGAAAAGGAAAGAACAAAAGTGCATCAACATAAAAGTAGAGCATTACAAGAATTAAATGCTAAACTAGAGAGAAGAGATGTAGAAGAAGAAGAATCACCAAAGGAAAAGTAAATCAAAGCATGAAATTACCCTAGATTTAAGAATTCCTAATCTAGATCTAATTTACTCCTAATTCTAGAGAGAAGAGAGAGCTTCTCTCTCTAGAAACTAAACTAAAGCATAATAAAACTAAACTATGACTAAGTGTGTTGATTCCCCTTCAATCCTTGGCTTAAATAGCATCATAAATGAGTTGGATTGGGCTCACAAGGCTTCTAAAATCGCTGGCCACAAGTTGCATTAAGTGAACCATGTGCCACCAACGGCGCATACGCGTATAGTGCATGTGCGTGCCCATATGCGCAATGAAACTATGGCAAATCTTATATCATTTCGGAGCCCCGGATGTTAGCTTTCCAACGCAACTAGAACCGCCTCATTTGGAAATCTGTAGCTGAAGTTATGGTCGATTAAGTGCGAAGATGTCGGCTTGACAGCTTTTGCGATTCCTTCATTTCTTCATGAGTTCTCCATTTCTACATGCTTTTTCTTCATTCCCTCAATCCAATCTTTGCCTCCTAAATCTGAAATCACTTAACAAACATATCAAGGCATCTAATGGAATAAAGGTGAATTAAATTTAGCTATTTTAAGTCCTAAAAAGCATGTTTTCACTCTTAAGCACAATTAAAGGAGAATTTACAAAACCATGCTATTTCATTGAATAAATGTGAGAAAATGTTGATAAAATCCTCTAAAATCAATACAAGATAAACCGTACAAAGGGGGTTTATCAACCTCCCCACACTTAAACCAAGCATGTCCTCATGCTTAAGCCAAGAGAGAAATAAAGGGTATCAACATTTATTCAATGTAAATAAACTATATGCAACCTAAACTATATGAATGCAACTAAATGTAAAATGATTCTACCTACTTGGTTAAAAATAAATCAATCCTCCAAGAGCATGTATAAACGAGTAGGGCTAAGGTCATATGACGACTCATGAATCCTATCAATTCGAGTATAAAAATGAAGTTCAAATAGACTTGCGAGAAGAACGCTCATGAAAGCCGGGAATCAAGGAATTGAGCATCGAACCCTCACCAGAAGTGTTTGCACTCTAGTCGCTCAAGTGTATAGGGTTGATTCTCTCAATTCTCTCCTAATCATGCTTTCCAAGATTTGTTTTTCATCTAACAATCAACATTTATTCAATGCATGCATGCATTCATCATGACGTCTTTTCATAGGTTGTAATGGGGCTAGGGTCAAGGTAGGATGCATATTTGGTCAAGTGAGCTTGAAATTTGAATCTTTGATAAGCTTAAACTTCCCACCTAACCTATGCCATCCTATACAATTAAGTTCTAACCTAACTACCCATTTTTCACTTTTTCACATACTCATGCATTTCCTTTTCATTTCACAACACTTATGCATTGATTCTTTATTGAGCTTTACTTTGGGGCATTTGTCCCCTTTTATTGCTTTCTTTTTCTTCTTTCTCTTTCTTTTCTATTTTCTTTCTTCTTTTTTTTCCATATATTTTTTTTCTTTTCTTTTGTTTTTTCTCATTTTTTTTTCTTTTAAACTACATACAAGAGAGTCAATGCATAAGGTCTATACATTTAATCAATACATGAGCATGTACCCAATTCCTAATATTTACAACAAAAATGCCAAACTACCCTTTTATTCCCCCAATGTCCCGAGGTTCCCACACTTGAATGATACACACACACTAGCCTAAGCTAATCAAAGATCCAAATAAAGGACATTTATTATTTTTCGCTTTAAGGCTTGTAATGTGCTAAATTAAGAACAAAGTGGGTTAATCGTAGGCTCAAATTGGCTAACAATGGATGATAAGGGGTAAGGCTACTTGAGTAAGTGAGCTAAATGAAGTGATGGCCTCAATCATATAAATGCATGAATACACAAAATAATGGTCATAAAGAATCAAACAAATCAAAGATCACAATCATAGAAAGAGAATAATGCGCATAGGAAGGAAAATAAGTGGTTATAAGATGTAACCACGTCATTAGGCTCAAATCTCACAAGCTTGTGTTCTTAGCTCAAAAATCATGTTTCAAAATACATTCTTTCAAGCAAGTTCAACCAAAATTTTTCAAATTGGTAGGGTGCCCTAAAATAATTTTCTTGGAAAAGAAATCATCACTCTAACCAAGTAGTCCTAATAGGAAAGAAGTGGTAAAAATATGTACAAATTCTAACTAGCATGCAACCTATCATGCAATGCAATAACTAATCTAAAAAAGAAACTAAGAATTGGTGTTGAAAGAAAATTGTTACCCATGGAGATCGGTCGGACGATCTCCCCACACTTGAAGATTGCACCATCCTCGGTGCATGCTAAGAAGAGTAATGTGGATGGGTTGCTACAATTGATGAGCTCCGTCAAAAGATTATGCGGATGACTTATTTGTTGCCCCATTTAAAAGCTTTTCCTTTTCCTCCTCTTTTGGTGGCCAGCCTAAGAAGAGCGAAAAAGAAAGAAAATCAAGCCTACAACAAAGATATCAAAGCAAATAGAACGTAGGCGGGGGCTAATGCCAAGTAAGAGTATGGTTCTCTACTACATGGTAGCTACGCATGTAAGTGAGAAAGCAATATAGGCAAAGGGCATATCAACTAATACTTGATGCAAGAGTAAAGTCAAAGTATGAAGAGCATATGGAGCATCAAGATCAAATAAGAATTGACACAAACAAGATTAGTGATAAACATGAGAGCAATTGGTCCCATCCTAACTCAATGATAATGAGGCACAAGAACAAAGAACAATGAGTTAGGAAGGACTAAAGCACTAATCTCGTGTGTAGAAAAAATAATACAATTAATGTTACAAGTCACGAAGCACCAAAACAATGCAAGAAATTCTCAACAATTGAGTATAAGAAGTCAACACCATTATTAAAATGACTTAGAAAAAAAAATGAAAACAGGCTATAAAATCAAAATTGAAATGTAAAGAATAGAAGTATACAAATGGGATAAACAAAAGAAAATGGAAGATGAGAAAAAAACTTTTTTTTTATTTACCGGCGTGGACGCGTCATGTACGCTTACGCGCCGATGCGCAGTTTGGCAGAAGGACTCGTACGCGCCAGGTGCGCCTTCGCGTAGATGGGAATGTGGGCATAGGCGCGGACGCGTACAGTGCACGTCCGCGCGGGGTGAGTTGGGCGAAAGGCTTAATGCTAGCCCAGGATCAGCATAACTCCTGGGTTATAGGCCTGGGAACTGAGTCAGCGCATTGGCGCGCACGCGACATGTGGGCGTCCGCGCACTTTGCGCGTTTAAGGATATCGACGCGTATGCGCGCAGTGTGCATACACGTGCATGAGGTTATGCCATTAGCCTAGTGTTGGGGCAAGAGTGGCCTAACTCTCTGGAAAATGTATGGGACTGTATCCGCGTATGGACGTGCGCGCGCACAGCGTGCGTACGCGTCTCTGACCCCCCCTTTTTCCGAAATACCAAAAATAGCTCAAAATCCTCCTAACACTACCTACAACTCAAAATTAGCTAAAAAAAATACAAGATGACAAAAATATTTTTGGCTTTTTGAAAATCTTCAAATACACGCAAAAGAGTTTGCTCCACAAGCAACCTACAACCAATTTATTGAAACAAATATATGGAAAGAAAACTATCTACAATGGTAACTCAAATCAGTTATTAATCAAAACTACAAGAGAGTGGAAAGAGTTTACCATGGTGGGGTGTTTCCCACCTAGCACTTTTGTTTATTGTCCTTAAGTTGGACTTATGGGGAGCTCCTCTCAAGGTGGCTTGTGCTTAAAGCTATCCTTGAACATCCACCAATGCTTGAGTCTCCAATAAGCTCCATTCTTCAATTTTAATATTTTCAAGCTTTGATGGAGTTCTTCACAAACCATGAGCTCCCAAATTTGATTTTCCTTGTGCGATACGGGATCCTACACTTTGTTTTGACATCCGTCCTTAAGTTGGTCATCATTATTCCATCCGGGTGGCATGACCTGAGAATTCTCAAAGAAGCTTCCAAAAAACTTCCTAGACCCATGCAATTTGGTTCTCCACCAATCATTACTATACAACTTTGAGCATGCAACCGTCACGAACTTAGAGTGATGTTTCCAACAACTACACAACTCTCTTCTACTTTTAACTCCACAAAGAGCTCTAAGTTGACCATCATTTTCAATTAAACCATATTCAGGTGAGAAAGTAAACCTTAGGGATAAGAATTTTACCCACTTGAATGTTGTGTTGGATGGTGACTTGGGGAGAGAAACCTCCCCACACTTAGACAATGCGAGGTCTACTTCACTAGGCTCTTCTTTAATTGTTTCCACCTCTTCGCAAGCTTTTTTGATTTCAACCTTTTCCCCTTGGTAGCTTTCTTCCGATTCACTCTCTTCTTCATTGCTCACCAAGGATATGGGAGGTTGTGCACATTCTTCTATAATTTCGACTTCATGTTCAATGGGAAAGGATTCAATTGTAGATAGAAATTCATCCATGATTGAATCCATCTCTTGATAAACCTCTTCCAAGTCTTCAACTATGATATGCCTTGGAGGTTGCGCACCCTCCTCAACATCAACATCAAGCTTCTTGGAGGAGTGCTCCATGATGCTACATTCCCATGGACTTTCTACATCTCCTAAATCTTCAACCACTTCTTCCTTTTTTTCAATAACCATAGGCTTCTCCAATTGTTCCAACACAAAATTCGACTCTTCCTTCTTCTCTACCGGATTTTCCAATTTCTCCTTCATACTTTGCTCTTCTTTTGCTTTTTCATATGTGGCCACGGAAGCACCTTGAGTATTCAAGCATTGGTAGGTTAAAGTATGTACTATCTTGGTCAAGTTAGTCATAAACTCTAGGGTGTTTCTTTGCATATCCGCTTGTCCTTGAAGTAGCAATGTGAGAGAGTCATCTATTGGGGCTTGGGGTGGATAGGAAAGTTCATTATTTTAGAGAAAGGGTTCATAGTAGGAAGGTGGTTCTTCTTGGTAGGGGTATGGAGATGGTGAGTATTGAGATGGTTCTTCATAGTAGTCATGATAGGGTTGTGGTGGTTCCAAAGGTTCTTTCTCATAACGGTCACAAGGAAATGACATGGGTGATTGGTCATATGATGGATATGGGTCATAGGAAGATGCTTGGTATGGAAAGGCTTGTGAGTATGGTTGAGGTTCATGTTGAGGACAAGAGTCATAGGCATATGATGGTGGTACTTGATTGCCACAAGAATATTCACCATAGCCATTAAATTGACATGCATTAGGATGTGAATTATACCTATAAGTGTCCGGAGGTTGTTGCCAATAGGAGTGATCAATTCCTTGAGGCTCCTCCCATCTTTGTTGGTTCCATCCATAATGAGTGTCATTATTGAAGCGCACATTTCCTATAACTCAATTAGAACCAAACTCATAGCCAAAGTGAGAATTCATAGTGGAAAAGCAAAATAAAACTACGAAAACTAGGAAACAAGCAAAAGACAAATCTATTCACACTATTCAAATAAAACTAGCAAGAGCTAACAAAGGCAAGCATATTCACAATATTCACATATATACAATAACCAATAACACAACACCATTGCAACTTCCCGGCAACGGTGCCATTTTGATGAATGGATTCTTGACAGTTTAGAATTCACAATTGAAGTCTCGTTGCAAGTATAGTTTCTAAACCAAACAATAATCCTTTCATACAAAAATTTGTTTGTCACAAGTACAAACCCCTAAAATCTATAAACCGAAGTATTTAAACCTTGGGTCTTTCTCCCTAGGAATTGCAATAAGGTGTCCTTGTTATTGGTTACGGAGTATATTTTGGGGTTTTTGAGATAATAGACAAGAAATATAAATGGAAAAGGAAATAAACTAACAAAAAGGTAATGGCAATGTTTGGTGGTCAAGGATCTCTATCCTAATCACTAACCACAACATGAGAATTGGCAAGGATCAATCCCACTAAGTCATCCTCTAACTAATAGTAAAGGAAAGTCAAGTGAGCTATATCAATCCAAGTCCATAAGTCCTAGTTCTCCACCAAATCAATTAGTGAGATCTAGCATTAATGGCTCCCAATCGTCAATCACTTGGACATTAGCAACTCAAGAGTTTCAAAGTTACCTTCCCTAGCCAAGAGCATAAAATTCTACTCTAATATCCTTCCAAGCATTTCATCAAACACTTGGAAGGCATAAAAGATAAGCATAGTAAAATTGCAAGAAAAGTAAATCTACAACTACTAATTGCAAGAAATTTACAATCAACAAATCAATTAAGCAATAAAGGAACATGAATCATAATTTACATTAATAGGAAAAGGAAAGAACAAAAGTGCATCAACATAAAAGTAGAGAATTACAAGAATTAAATGCTAAACTAGAGAGAAGAGATGTAGAAGAAGAAGAATCACAAAAGGAAAAATAAATCGAAGCATGAAATTACCCTAGATCTAAGAATTCCTAATCTAGATCTAATCTACACCTAATTCTAGAGAGAAGAGAGAGCTTCTCTCTTTAGAAACTAAACTAAAGCATAATAAAACTAAACTATGACTAAGTGTGTTGATTCCCCTTCAATCCTAGGCTTAAATAGCATCAGAAATGAGTTGGATTGGACCCACAAGGCTTCTAAAATCACTGGCCATGAGTTGCATTAAGTGAACCATGTGCCACCATCGGCGCGTACACGTACAGTGCGCGTGCGTGCCCATATGCATGATACAACTATGGCAAATCTTATATCATTTTGAAGCCCTAGATGTTAGCTTTCCAACACAACTAGAACCACCTCATTTGGACCTCTGTAGCTCAAGTTATGGTGTATTAAGTATGAAGAGGTCGGTATGACAGCTTTTGCGATTCCTTCATTTCTTCATGCGTTCTCCATTTCTACATGCTTTTTCTTCATTCCCTCAATACAATCTCTGCCTCCTAAATCTGAAATCACTTAACAAACATATCAAGGCATCTAATGGAATCAAGGTGAATTAAATTTAGCTATTTTAAGTCCTAAAAAGTATATTTTCACTCTTAAGCACAATTAAAGGAGAATTTACAAAACCATGCTATTTCATTGAATAAATATGAGAAAAGGTTGATAAAATCCTCTAAAATCAATACAAGATAAATCCTACAAAGGGGATTTATCACCAGTTGAGCAAGAAAATACCTAAGAGGCCTCCAAGTACATTTCCTGGTGATACAGTGGTAAACCCAAGAGAAGACTGCAAGGCCATTCAATTGAGATGTGGTAAATTGACTGGTTCTGAGACTAAGGTCAATGAAGACCTAGTTGAAAAAGAAGCTCCAGAAGAGAAGAAAGAAGAGGTGGAGCAAGTCCCTCCTAGGCGTCCAGATAACCCATTCCCAATCTCTCTTGACACTCATCCTACATTGCCAAAGGCGCCTGAGTATAAGCCTAAAATGTCATATCATCAGAGGATTTAGAAGACTTCCAAAGACAAGTAATTTTCTAGATTTTTAAAAGTCTTCAAGAAGCTTCAGATCAACATTCCTTTTGTTGAGGCTCTTGAGCAAATGCCTCTCTATGCTAAATTCATGAAAGAACTATTGACTATTGATAAACCCCGATTTTATGGTTTATCTTGTGCTTAATTTAGGGGATTTTATCAACTTTTCTCACATTTATTCAATGAAAAAGCATGGTTTTGTAATTTTCCTTAAATTTGTGCTTAAGTGTGAAAACATGCTTTTTATGCCTTAAATTTGCCAATTTTAACTCACTTTAATTCCATTTGATGCCTTGATGTGTTTGTTGAGTTATTTCAGGTTCATAAGGCAAGTATTGGATGGAAGAAGTGTGGAGAAAAGTATACAAAGCGGGAGAACTCATGAAGAAATGAAGGAACCGCAAAGCTGTTGATGATCGAACTTTTGATGGTATAGAATTTCCTCAATTGAATGAATTCTCGTTGCAAGTATAGTTCTACACCAACAAAGAATCCTCTCAATCAAAAATTTGAGTTGTCACAAGTAACAAACTCCAATGAAAAATAACTGAAGTATTTAAACTCCGGGTTGTCTCACAAGGAATTGCAATGAAGTGCTCAATTATTGGCTATGAAGATCAAGGGGGGTTTGGTTGATAAGAGGACAAGAAAATAAATGGCAAGAAAAGTAAAGAGAGCAATTAAAGAAAGCAAGTAATAAAGAGAGACATTCATGGCAAGGTTGAGATCATAGGCTTTCTATCCTAGTCATGCAATGATTAATTCATCTTATTTAGTCAACTCCAACAAATAGGGAGAAAGTCAAACAAGATTAATCAATCATACCACAATTATAAACAAGAATTTATCTCATTACGTCATCTCCGATGATTGAGGAAGGTATCATGTTATCCTCATACTCAGAGAAAGTCTAATAAGGCTAGCTAATCTCAATCCAAAAGTCCTAATCAACTCACTAATTTAATTAGCAAAATATTAGCGTCAATGGAAACAATATTCCAAAAGTCCTAATCAACTCACTAATTAAATTAGCAAAACATTAGCGTCAATGGAAACAATATTAGCTAACAACTCTAGATCACCAACATGAGTTGGGTTTTCATGACTCAAGATTGTCTAATTACTCTTTCCAAGCCAAGAATGCTCAAAATCTACTCTAAAGCCCAACCAAGCATTTTGTCAAACACTTGGTGGGTACAAAGGAAAAGCATGGTAAATAAGCAAGAATAGTAAAATCTACCAACTACAATTTGCAAGGAAACAAGAAATCAACAATAGCAATCAAGATCAACATAAAAGAAACATAGAAATATGAAATTGTATTAAAAGGAAATTAGATCCAACAAGTGTTCATCAACATTAAAGAGAGCAAAATAAGAAAATGACTAGAGAAAATAAGAAGATTAAGACAATAGAACACTAAAATATAAAGAGAATTGAAATCAAAACAAGAATTGAAAGAGAAATTTGAGAGTGATTAACCTAACTCTACCCTAATTTCTATCCTAAATCTAGAGAGAGGAGAGAGCCTCTCTCTCTAGAATTCTAGCCTAAAACATGATGAAAAACTAAACTATGACTACTTTGTTCATTCCACCCCCCCCCCAATCCTTGGGTTCAATAGCATCAGAAATGGGTTGGATTGGGCCCAAAATGAGCTGCAAAATCGCTGGGGGCAATTTCTCTTTAGTGGACCCACGTGCTCCATCGGCACGCGCGCGTACATGGCGTGTGCGCGTCCCTATACGTCAGGCAACATATGGCAAATTTTATATCATTTTGAAGCCCCGGATGTTAGCTTTCCAACACAACTGGAACCGCCTCATTTGGACCTATGTAGCTCAAGTTATGGTTGATTGAGTGCCAGGAGGTCGGGCTTGACAGCTTTACGGTTCCTTCATTTCTTCATGAGTTCTCCCACTTGCATGCTTTTCTCCTCACTTCTTTCATCCAATACTTGCCTTATGAACCTGAAATCACTCAACAAACATATCAAGGCATCAAATGGAATTAAAGTGAATTAAAATTACCAATTTTAGGGCCTAAAAAACATGTTTTCACATTTAAGCACAAAACAAGGGAGAATTGCAAAACCATGCTATTTCATTGAATAAATGTGGGAAAAGGTGAAAAAAATCCCCCAAATTAAGCACAAGATAAACCACAAAATTGGGGTTTATCAGCTGTCAAGCCTGACCTCTTCGCACTCAATCGATCATAACTTGAGTTATAGAAGTCCAAATGAGGCGGTTTCAGTTGTGTTGGAAAGCTAACATCCGGGGCTTCAAAATGATATAAAATTTCTCATAGTTGCTTCACATTTAGGGATGCACATGCGCACTGTACGTGTGCGCGCTGATGGAGCAGCGTGGATCCATTTTTGGCAACTCGTTGGGGGCGATTTGCAGCTCATTTTAGGCCCAATTCAACTCATTTCTGATGCTATTGAACCCAAGGATTGAAGAGAGAATGAACCAAGTAGTCATAGTTTAGTTTTTGCATCATGTTGTAGGTTAGAATTCTAGAGAGAGAAGCTCTCCCTTCTCTCTAGAATTTAGGGTAGTTTAGGTTTAATTTTCTTAATTCTAACTTTTAATTCTTGTTGTGATTTAGCTTTCCTTTTAATTTCTTATTGTTACATCTTAATCTTCTTAGTTCCTCTTGTTCATTTTCTTTATTTTGTTGCTTTTATGTTCATGAACCTTGTTGGATCTTAATTTTCCTTTAGTGCAATTTTATATTTCCATGCTCTTTTATATTTATCTTAGTTGTTATTGTTGACTTCTTGCTTGTGGTAGTCATGGGTTTCACTAATTCTAGCATTTTGTGATGTTTACTTTTCTTGCACTCTAGGTGTTTGTTAAAATGCTTTCACTAGTTTTTGGGTAGTTTTCTTGACTCTTGGCCTAGGCTAAGGGAATTGAGTGACCTTGAGTCATTGGGTCTCAATGATTTGGTGATTTAAGAACCCTTGGTGATCAATTTGATACTCATTAACACCAACCCACTACTAATCTAATTAGTAGATAGGTTGGGACTTATGAATTGATGTGATCAAGCCTATTTGATGTACCTCAAGCTTAGGAGTAGATATTACGTACTTAAAGCTTTTGGAGGTAGACTTAATAGGTTGGCCTCTCATAATTGTCAATGTATGGTTTGTAGACAAGGATGGTGATCTCAATTTTCCATGTCTTAGCTAAGAGTTCTTTTCCCTTATTTTATTAGTTCTTGTTATTTTACTTTCTTGTCATTTACTTTCTTGCTTTTATAATTCCTTGCCAATTACAATCAAACCCCCCTTACATCTTCATAGCAAATAATTGAGCATTTCATTTCAATTCCTTGTGAGATGACCCGAGGTTTAAATACTTCGGTTAATTCTTATTGGGGTTTGTACATGTGACAACCAAAAATTCCAAATTGAGGAGGTAAAACCCACTCGTATTTTCCTTCAACTTGCTGATCTTTCTATTAAATTTCCTGTGGGGGTTGTTGAGGATTTACTTGTGAAAGTAGGGCCATTTATTTTTCCTGTTGATTTTGTTATATTGGATATGAAAGAGGATCAAAAGTCCTCTATTATTCTTGGAAGACTCTTTTTAGCTACAGGTAGAGCTCCGATTGATGTGCAAAAAGGTGAATTAACCCTGAGGGTCAATGATGAATAGGTGGTCCTTAATGTATTTATAGCCCTCAAACACCCTAATGATTCTGAAGGGTGTATGGGAATTGATGTTGTTGAACCAATTGTTCAACAGGTACTAGAAGCTGAGGTACTTGATGATATTCTGGATCCTCTCTCTGAGTATGAATTACTTGAGATTGATGATTCACCACCCCAGAAGAACCTAGTAAATACGCCTAAGGTGGAGGAAGAAGTCCCCAAGCTTAAGCTAAAGCCTTTGCCTCCTTCTCTGAAATTTGTGTTCTTAGGTGAAAATGATTCCTACCCAGTGATTATTAGCTCTTCCTTGAAACCTGGTGAGGAAGAGGCGCTTATTACAGTGCTCAGGAGCCATAAAATAGCTCTTGGGTGGATCATTGGTGATTTAAAGGGGATTAGTCCAACCAAGTGTATGCACAAGATCTTTCTTGAAGATGATGCTAAACCGGTTGTGCAACCACAAAGGAGACTCAATCCAACTATGAAAGAGGTGGTCCAAAAAGAGGTAATAAAACTATGGGAAGCCAGCATTATATACCCTATTTCTGACAGCATTGGGTGAGTCCTGTGCAGGAAGTTCCCAAGAAAGGAGGGATGACAGTGATCAAGAATGACAAGAATGAGCTAATTCTTATAAGAACCGTCACCGGATGGAGAATGTGTATAGACTACAAGAGGCTCAACACTGCTACAAGGAAGGATCACTTCCCCTTGCCTTTCATTGATCAGATGCTTGAGAGGTTAGCTGGTCATGCTTTTTATTGTTTTCTAGATGGATACTCTGGATATAACCAAATTACAGTAGACCCTCAAGATCAAGAGAAGACGGCATTCACATGTCCTTTTGGAGTATTTGCTTACAGGAGAATGCCATTTGGACTCTGTAATGCCCCAACAACTTTTCAGAGGTGTATGCTTTCAATTTTTTCTGATATGGTTGAAAAGTTTATTAAGGTATTTATGAATGATTTTTCTATTTTTGGAAATTATTTTGAATCCTGCCTTAAGCATTTATCTCTGGTCTTGAAACGGTGTCAAGAATCAAACCTTGTTTTAAATTGGGAAAATGTCATTTTATGGTTACAGAAGGTATTGTTCTTGGACACCAAATTTCAAGCAAAGGGATTGAGGTTAATAGAGCCAAGGTAGAGGTAATTGAAATATTAACACCACCATCTAATGTTAAGGCAGTCCGGAGTTTCTTGGGTCATGTAGGATTTTACAGAAGATTTATAAAGGATTTTTCTAAGATTGCTAAACCATTGAGTAACCTACTAGTTGCTGATGTTCCTTTTGTATTTGATACTGAATGTCTGCATGTCTTTGAAACTCTAAAAGCAAACCTTACCTCTGCTCCCATCATAGCTCCCCCTGACTGGGATTTGCCATTTGAATTAATGTGTGATGCTAGTGATTATGCTATAGGAGCTATTTTAGGACAGAGGCATGGCAAGCTTATACATGTCATTTACTATACTATCCGTGTGCTAAATGATGCTCAACAGAATTACACAACTACAAAAAAAGAATTATTAGCTATTGTGTATGCTATTGATAAGTTTAGGTCCTATTTAATTAGTTTTAAGGTTATTGTTTATACTGATCATGCTGCTTTGAAGTACCTTTTAACCAAATAGGACTCTAAACTAAGATTAATCAGATGGGTGCTACTCCTTCAGGAGTTTGATATTGAGATCAAAGACAGGAAAGGGTCAGAAAATCAAGTAGCTGACCACCTTTCCAGGATTGAACCTGAAGAGGGCGTGCAACCACCCACAGCTGTGACTGAGACATTTTCGGATGAGCAACTTTTTGTCATTCAGCAGGCTCCATGGTTTGTAGACATTCCAAATTACAAAGCCATGAATTTCATTCCAAAAGAGTACAGTAGACAACAAGTGAAGAAGCTACTGATAGATGCAAAGTACTACTTTTAGGAGGAACCATACCTTTTTAAAAGATGCTCAGATGGTATAATCCAGAGATGTGTCCTAGATCAGGAAACACAATAGATTCTTTGGCACTGTCATGGCTCTGATTATGGAGGCTACATTGGTGGTGAAAGGAAAGCTACAAAGGTCCTTCAGAGCGGTTTTTATTGGCCGACTCTCTTCTGGGACTCAAGAGCATTTGTGAAGAATTGTGACAGATGTGAAAGAGCTAAGACTCTCCCTACCAATCATGAGATGCCAGAGCAGGGGATTCTTGAGATTGAGTTGTTTGATGTGTGGGGTATTGACTTCATGGGACCTTTTTCACCCTCATATTCCAACAACTATATCTTGGTGGTAGTTGATTATGTGTCCAAGTGGATAGAAGCTGTGGCTCTGGCTACCAACGATGCCAAAGTGATGATGAGCTTTCTTCAAAGATACAGTTTCAGCCGGTTTGGTGTCCCAAGGACACTCATTAGTGATGGTGGAAGTTACTTTTGTAACAGACAGTTGGACTCACTTCTGCAAAGGTATGGAGCCCGTCATAAAGTGGAAACCCCCTATCACCCTCAGACAAGTGGATAGGTTGAGATCTCTAACAGAAAACTCAAGAGGATTCTGGAGAAGACCGTCAGTATATCAAAGAAGAACTGGTCTAGGAAGCTTGATGATGCTCTCTGGGCATACCGGACAGCTTACAAGACTCCTATTGGCATGTCCCCATATCAGTTGGTCTATGGTAAAGCCTGTCACTTGCCAGTTGAGCTGGAGCATAGAGCTTATTGGGCAATCAAGTATCTAAACTTTGATGCTCAAGCTACAGGAATAAAAAGGATGCTTCAGTTGAATGAGCTTGATGAATTCAGATATTCGGCCTATGAGAATGCCAAGCTCTATAAGGAGAGAACTAAGATATGGCATGACAAGAAGATTGCCATCAGAGTCTTTGAGCCAAGTCAGAGGGTGCTTCTGTTTAATTCAAGGCTCAAACTCTTTCCCGGAAAGTTGAAATCCCGGTGGTCAAGACCGTTTGTGGTAACTAGAGCATCACCGCATGGTCATGTAGAAATTCAAGAAGAGAATTCTGACAGAAAGTTTACAATTAATGGCCAGAGTTTGAAGCACTATCTTGGAGGCGAGATTGATTGCCAAAGATTCGTTCATCTGCCGAACTAGCAGAACTAACCGTCAACAAAAAAAAAAGCACAAGGGTGGCGCCAAACTTGGGCTGCACCAAGTTTGGCGCAGGAGGAGCAACTCTTTTCGGGCATCACGGCGCCATACTCTAGCTTTTCCAAGTTTGGCGCCGTCTCACTTGATTTGGCCAATAATAAAAGTAAATCTCATCTATTCCAAATCAAAATCCCTTTCATCTGGTCCCCAAATCAATTCCAAGATTCCTTTTTTTTATAGCCCTCACCCTATACCCCTTAACCTGTGAACCTTGTCCCTTTCCTTTCAGAACCCCATCCCAACTTCAATTCTCCAGCCCTTCTTTCCCCTGTCCCCATAAATCCCTTCCCAACCCGTGACCCCCTGACCGGATTCACTTTCCCATTATCTAACCCCTACCTCCTTTTTTTTCCTTCCCCATATCATTGTTTTCCTAACCCCAGACCTATGATCCCCCTCCCATTCCCTATACACACTACCTCCCCCCAACCCCTATATATAGCCCTCCTCTCCACCTTCCAACCACACACATTCTACTCTTTATCCCCTCTCAAAACACAACCCCAACACACCCCAACACCCTTCTAGACACACAAGACCCCCCTTCTCTCCTCACATCACAAACCCCTTCTCCTCTCCACCAACAACAACCCACATCCCTTTCGTTCCTTCTCCCCTCTTCTATCCATCTCCTCTTCTTTTCTTCTACTTTTTCTATATTATTCAGTTAAAAAAAAGGAAAAGAAAATTTCTGCATTAATTTTTATTTTCTTCTTTTTCACTTTCTTCTTTCCCTCTCCTCTGTCTTCCCCTTTGTTTTCCTCTAATTTGCTCGGGGACGAGAAAAAATTTTAAGTTTGGTGTTGTCGCTTTGCTTGTTTTCTTCTGTTTATTTTCATGGCACTAAAGACCACTCAACCCTCTAAAAAGAGGAAAGGAAAGGAACCGGCCACCAGTTCTCATAATGCACGGAGATTTCACTCTAAATTGCATGAAGAGTATTTGTTTGAGGTTACTAGCAAGAGGCCTGTACTTTCGAAAGTACAATTTGCACTCCAACCGGATGAGTTTCCGAAAATTCAATACCAGATTCAGAGACGAGGATGGCAGTTCTTGTTTAATCCGCATACGGAGGTCGGACAATTGATGATTCAGGAATTTCATGGGAATCTGTGGATCACATACAAGGATATCTCTGGAGTTAATGAAAGGAACCACAGAAGTTTTGTGAGGGGAAGAATCATTGATTTTAGTCCAGAGACTATCCAACAGACCCTTCGGTTACCACCACTTGTGCCTACACTTCGATGCTACAGTGAGAGGGTGAACAGAGATCAGTAATTGGAGCAAGTTCTCGCTGTGTTTTGCATTCCAGAGGCCCAGTGGAGATTGGGCACAGAGGGGAAGTCGTGCCATCTCAAGAACAGTGACTTGACTCCTTTGGCTAGGGGATGGCTAGATTTTATCTGGAGATCTATCATGCCCACTAGCAACCAGTTCGAGTGCACTGTGGACCAGACTATTATGGTTCACTACATCATAAAGGGAGAGATAGTGGAAGTGGAGGATGTTATTGCTCAGCAAATCTATCACGTCACCACCAACACCGTTAAGAATGCCAGATTGGGCTTTCCATATCTCATCTATTGTCTCTGTGAGGTTGCTAGGGTAAAGGTAGGGAATGACTTCCCTATTTCAGTCGAGAGACCTATCATGAAGAAAACTATAGAATATGTCAGGGAATACCAGAGGATCCACAGAGAAGAGTCAGTTGAGGAAGAAGCTACTAGCCACCACTGCCTCAAGGACACTACTTTCCACCCCAAGAATACTGGTAGCAACTCATATCCTCCATTGAGAAGATGAGGATCACGCAAGATAGCCACTGGCAACAATACACTGCGTCTATTGAGGAGATGAGGGTGGCACAGAATAACCGTTGGGAGCATCTCACCACCACCCTTGATCAGATGAGAGCTGTTCAGGACTCTCAGTGCCAGGAGATTTATCAGCTGGGACAGGATTATAGCCACCTGAGAGGACTATACGAATAACAGCTAGACGAGAGAGATCCCTACCAAGGAGATTGAGGTGGCTTAGTTCCTTTCATTTCCTATATTATTTTGCCATTACTATGATAGGTTCCTATTTTTTGCTGTTTTGTCTTAGTTATTGCATGATCCTTTGTTATTTCAATTCCTAGGTTCTAATTTGATTTGCTATTTTTATTATGTTATTTGCTTTTAATTCTGAAAATTGTCTCATGTATTGCTCAGTGAGCTTGAATTCAAAAGAAAAAGAAGAAAAGATGTATTGCATGAGAAATAGAGTTTATAACAAAGAGTAGTCTTAATTACTTAAATGTAGTGGTATTCTTTGTGATTCTGAATGCATGATATGAACCGTGCATAATTGAATTTGAATCAAAGGATGTAGATGTATAAGGAACAGAAATTTAGTGAACTATTATGAATTCTCTGAAGTTAGTGAAAGCTTAATCCTTGAAGCAAAAGAAACAGCAAAAGAAAAGAAAAAAAATATAAAAGCAAGGTCTAAGGCTCTGAGCATCAATGACTAGGGAGGTTAGACATGATTAAAAGTTCAAAGAGTTGTTTCCCTAGTCATATACTTGTGGTGTAGATGTGTCAAGTAATCCTTGAGACAGAACACTAAGAGTCAAGATCAAATACAATTAACAGAGTATGCCAAAGGCTTTGAGCACTGATAAACCACTATTTTATAGTTTATATTGTGTTTAATTGTGTGGTTTTGTCATGATCCTTACCCACTTATTCATCAATTTAGCATGCATTTAGATTTCCTTCCTAAATTCAGTACATGTTTGAAAATTGCTTCCTAGAGACTTTAATTATTTAATTTTAATTCTCCTCTATTCCATTCGATGCCGTGATCTGTGTGTCAAGTGTTTCAGGCTTTATAGGGCATGAATGAGATGGAGATTGGAGAGGAAGCTAGCAAAAATGGAAGGAACACAAGAATTTGAGGAGATAACCAGCGAGAAGTGACGCGGTCGCATGGCTCACGCGACCGCGCGAAGGAGCGCAAATCACAGTGACGCGGCTGCAGCGCTTGCGCGGCCGCGCGGATTGGAAAGCGCAAGCGACGCGGTAGCGTGGACGACGCAAACGCGTGGAGAGGAAAAAGCGCAAGCGACGCATCCGCATGGATGACGCGATCGCGTAACATGCGCGATCTGCATAATCTGCAGAATTCGATGGGGGTGATTTTGGACCTTATTTCGGCCCAGTTTTTGGCCCGGAACAGCAGAATAGAGTCAGAGAATATGTAGAAACAACACACACATTCATTCAGTAGTTTTTTTCTAGTTTTACTCTCTTAGGTTTTTCTCTCTAGGTTTTGAGGATTCTAATTTTGAATTGATCTGAGCATTGGAACATTGAGAAGAGTTATTTCCCTCATCAAGACTTCGTCATTCTAGTTCGTTTTCTTAACTTGGTTTCATTCTTCCATGTTCTTTGCTTTGTTCAATTTTGTATTTGAATGCTTTTATGATTAATTAATGCAAGGATTATTTCTTCTTAATTCAATTTCAATTCCAATAATCATGTCTTCTTTTAATTCCCTTTCATGTGCTATGGATTCTTTATTTACAATGCGTGAGTAGTTTCCTTACTTGATGGGGAGTTGATTAAAAGGAACTCTTGAGTTGGAAGGATTGAAGGAAAAATTTGTAATTGGGTTAAATGTTGGATTGCGATCCTGTCACCGACGCCAATCCCTTTGAACTAAGTGGGTTGCAACTTGTGAACAGATCTGGCATTCCAACTTGTTTGACTTTCCCTTACCTAGTAAGGATAACCAAACAGAGTAACCGTTAATTATAAATCAATCTTAAAAATCACTCCATCAATGATAGAGATTCTAACCAATCAATTCCCAGTCAAGGCTTTTATTTATATTATTTAAAATCCCTCAATTTAAATTCCAATTTAATTAGCTCAACTTCTTGGAACATCTGATTAATAAAACAGCACACTTTTCTGCAACTCGTTGGGAGACGACCTGGGACTTAAAACTCCCAGTAATTTTAATTTAAACTCTCTGTGACATATTTCTAAATTGATATCGGTGAGCTAAGAACTATACTTGCAACGTAACCATTTTAATAAATTTTTAATTCACCAGCTTCTGCTACCTATCAAGCACCACTGTTTGGGAGTAACTGAAAGGAAAATCAGAACTTCGAGTTCCCCAGTTAAGTGCTTGTGGTGTTTTTGTGTCAAGTGAAGCTTGAGTCGAAACATTTAAAGTCATGGCTAGGCTCAAGGTGCAAATCACCAAAGAAAAGAGAATTAAATGAAATTTGGTGTATTCAATGATTAAACTGAAGTATAAAGGATTAGAGAATTCATAATATTATCTGGATTCTAACTCCAAATGACAATGACGTTCCTCTGATTCAAGGGAGAGTGAGATGCCAAAACTATTCAGTATTGCAATAGATAAACCCCGCTTCAAGAAGAGACATGAGCCTAATTGAACTCTTACTTCTCATGCAAATTCACATCTTAATCATGTA
Source organism: Arachis ipaensis (assembly GCF_059453495.1). NCBI lineage: Eukaryota > Viridiplantae > Streptophyta > Magnoliopsida > Fabales > Fabaceae > Arachis > Arachis ipaensis. Next base: position 56,654,725 of record NC_142443.1, read on the forward strand.
TTAGTTTTGGTTGCTTGAGGACAAGCAACAATTCAAGTTTGGTGTTGTGAAGCGTGAGCATCTTTCCTATCTTTTCATAGTGAATTTGCATTTAAATTGTTAAATTTAATCAAGAATTAATTATCTTTTAGCCACTATGAATGCAACTTTGAGTTGTGTGCAATTCTGTTTATTTCAGGTAGCATTTTAGAAAAATTTGATAGAGTTTGCGTGAAGAAACGAAGCCACAGCAGAATAAGGAGGTGGCGCAAAACTTGGACTCTCCAAGTTTGGCGCCAAGAGTGCTTCACAATCCCATTGCTTTCGGCCTTCACGGCACCAAACTTGAGATTCTCCAAGTTTGGCGCCACACTCAAGAATCCAAGGAATACATACGGGTGAGTTGAAGCCAAACTTTAGATACCTCAAGTTTGGCGCCAACTAAGAAGAATTGAAGAATGGATACGGTTCATTTGAAGTCAAACTTGACATACCTCAAGTTTGGCGCCAGCTAAGGAGAACCTTGAAGATTGCATGCGGCCTCAATGGCGCCAAACTTGGATTCTCCAAGTTTGGCACCACCATTAGCAAATCAAGTGGTCCCCATTTGCTGTACAAGGCTTGCACGAGATGTATTTAATTAATTTTGATTAAACATTATTTTATTTTAAAATAGGAAAAGATATTATTTAGTTTTAGGAAATATATTTTATATTAATTAAGATTAGATATAAAAGGGAAAAGAATAAGCCCTTTGGGCTCTTCTCTTCTCTTCTACCTCATTCCGTAATTTACAGTTTTTTAGAATCCTAGTTTTCTCTCTGAACCATGAGCAACTAAACCTCTACTGTTAAGGTTAGGAGCTCTGTCTATTATATGGATTGATACTATTATTTTTCTATTTTAATTTATGTACTGATTTCTATTTCAAGAATTATTTTCGTTCTTTATCTTATGAATTCGGGTGGAACAGAAGTATGACCCTTGTTCTAATTGAGTTCTTGTATAACTTGGAAAAGCTCTTTACTTGAACAACAGCTTGAAAATAATTTCTCCTAAATTTAATTATCTAGACTTAATGGGATACGTGACATATACTCCTCTTATATTTGGATAATTAAGGTTTCTGTGGCATATAAACTAGAATTGAACTTCACTTTCTAATTGGAATCAAGTGACCAAGGAATTGGCGGTTGATGAAAGTTAGAGAAGACTAAAAAGGTGTAAGGAATTAGGGTTTAGTAACATATAGTTTGTCAAGAAGTGAATCTTGCATCATTGAAATAGTCAATAAGAAAAGTCAATCCGGAAGATAGATATCTCTGAAACCTTAACTATTTTCTCCATATATATTTCACCTCAATTTACTGCTTGTTTTCTGATTCTCTGAATTACTGTTTGATGCATTTGAACTCTCAACACTCTTTTCTATTTGTCTAACTAAGTGAATCACTCAATCATTGTTGCTTAGTCCATCAATCCTCGTGGGATCGATCCTTATTCACTTGAGGTACTACTTGGTACGATCCGGTGCACTTACCGGTTAGTTTGTGGTTATAAAATCCGCACTAAGTCATCATAAGCAAAAACAGATGTGAGAGAAAGAACACACAGCAACCGGTTGATCCACCAGCTGAAGGTGGCAATCCGGAAAGTCGCCGTACCCCCTTGCTCATCTTTGATTGCACCAAGAACGGTGCAAATTTTTAAGTGTGGGGAGGTCGTCTGACCGAATTAGCCATTTTTGAGTGACAAATTTCTAATCCCAACACTTTCGCATTTTATTTTTAGGTCATTTAGAATTCTTAGTTGCATTTTTCTCAGTTTATTGCATTTCTTTTTATATATAATAAGCTTAATCAAAATAATAAAATTTTTCAAGGATTTTATCTATAGGGCACTCTAATTGATTTGAGTAAAAAAAATTTTTCATTGAACTTGCTTGAATTATATATTGTGGAATATGTTTTTTAGCTAAGAACACATAAGCATGTGAGTTTTGAGCCTAATTGTGTGGTTACATCATATAACCACTATTTTCCTTCCTGTGTGTATTATTCTCTTTCTATGATTGTAATCTTTGATTTGTTTAATTCTTTATGTCCATTATTTTGTGTATGAATGCATTTATATGATTGAGGCCGTTGTTTCATTTATCTCACTTTCCCAAATAGCCTACCTTTTATCTACCATTGTTAGCCAACTTTGAGCCTATGTGATAAACCACTATTTTATGGTTTATATTGTGTTTAATTGTGTGGTTTTATCATGATCCTTACCCACTTATTCATTAAATTAGCATGAAATTATAATTCCTTCCTGAATTTATAACATGTTTGAAAACTGCTTTCTAGAGACTTTAATTATGTATTTTTAATTCTCCTTTATTCCATTCGATGCCGTGATCTGTGTGTTGAGTGTTTCAGACTTTATAGGGCATGAATGAGTTGGAGATTGGAAAAGAAGCTAGCAAAAATGGAAGAAACACAAGAATTTGAGGAGATAACCAGCGAGAAGTGACGCGGTCGCATGGCTCACGCGACCGCACGAAGGAGAGCAAATCGCAGTGACGCGGTCGCATGGCTCACGCGGCCGCGCGGATTGGAAAAGCTCAAGCAACGCGGTAGCGTGGACGACGCAAATGCGTGGCAAGGAAAAGCGCGAATGACGAGTCCGCATGGATGACGCGATCGCGTGACATGTGCGATCTGCATAATCTGCAAAATTCGCTGGGGGCGATTTTGGACCTTATTTCGACCCAGTTTTTGGCCCGGAACAGCAGACTAGAGCGAGAGAATATGCAGAAACAAAAGACAACATTCATTCTACACAGTTTTGAGTTTTAGATCTAGTTTTACTCCTTTAGGTTTTTCTCTCTAGGTTTAAGAATTTTAATTTTTTAATTGGTCTTAGCATTGGAACATTGAGAAGAGTTATTTCCTCATCAAGACTTCGTCATTCTAGTTCGTTCTCTTAACTTGGTTTTATTCTTCTATGTTCTTTGCTTTGTTCAATTTTGTCATTTGAATACTTTCATGATTATTTAATGCAAGGATTATTTCTTCCATTTTAATTTATTTTCCATTCCAATAATCATGTCTTCTTTTAATTCCCTTTCATGTGTTATGGATTTATTATTTACAATGAGTGAGTAGTTCCCTCACTTGATGGGGAGTTGATTGAAAGGAACTCTTGAGTTGGAAGGATTGAAAGAAAATTTGTAATTGGGTTAACTGTTGGATTGTTATCTAATCACTAACACCAATCCCTTTAAAGTAAGTGGGTTGCAACTCGTGAACAGAACTAGCATTCCAACTTGTTTGACTTTCCTTTACCTAGTAAAGGATAACTAAACAGGACAACCATTAATTATAAATTAATCTTGAAATCATCCCATCAATAATAGAGATTCCAACTAATCAACTCCCAATCAAGGCTTTTATTCATATTATTTGAATTTTCTCAATTTAATTTTCCACCTACTTAACTCAACTTTTTGGAACATCTGATTAATAAAATAGCACGCTTTTTTGCAACTCGTTGGGAGACGACCTGGGACTTAAATTCCCAGTAATTTTTAATTTAAACTCTCTGTGACATATTTCTAAATTGATAGGCAGATTTTCGATGAGTTAGGAACTATACTTGCAACGTAACTATTTTAATAATTTTTAAATCACCAACTTCTGTGCCTCATCAATTTTTGGCGCCGTTGCTGGGGACTTGTAATAGAATGCTAAAGTTATTAATTAGAATTTATTTATTTGTATTTTATTTTATTTTGCTACTATGAGCTGCATGTTTCTTTCGTCAAATGACGCGTTCACTTCCTGATCTGCGCTTGCTAATATTCGATCCTAAAATAGAAAGGACTATTTCACGAATAAGGCGAGAACAGCGTCGGTTAGTCCGCTCTGAGGGCGGATCTGAAAGTGAACTTGAGGAAGAAACCAGCCCCCGTTCTATTGATTCGGTTGTTTTACGTGCAGAAGACATGGCAGCTAGGAGAGTTACCATCCAGAAGGAAGGAGCCCCTGATTTTACAATGCAACCGTTTCAAGCGCATCATCCAGCGGTAGCTACAAATTTTGAAATAAAGACCGCACTGCTAAATTTGATGCCCAAGTTTTACGGCCTACCTGCTCAAGAGCCTATCAAGCACTTGAGAGATTTCCAGGCAGCCTGTTCTACTGTCAGGCGTGATGGTACTGATGAAACTTCAATTTTGCTGAAAGCTTTCCCATTTTCTCTCGAGGGAAAAGCAAGAGAGTGGTACTACACTCAACCTCTAGCAAATGTATCCAACTGGGATACACTCAGAAAGGAGTTTTTGGAGAAATTCTTTCCATCTGAAGTTACTGATAAACTGAGGAAGGATATTTCCACAATTGTTCAGGATGACAATGAGACTCTCTTTGAATACTGGGAGCGCTTCAATAATCTTCTGGAAGCATGCCCCCACCACATGATTGACAAGATAGTGTTACTTAGCTATATCACACAGGGCATGAGGCCCCAAGATAAGACCACATTGGAAAGTGCTAGCAATGGGTCTATGAAGAAGTACAAGACCACTGATGAGGCTTGGCAATTGATCAGTGATTTAGCTGAATCTACTAGGAATCACAGACAAAAGCAAGGCCGTTCAAAAGCCGTTGCAGAAGTATCCTCTAGCAGAGAGACTGCGGCTCTAGCTCAGAGTATATGTGAGATGACCAACTTGCTGAAGCAGATGCAATTGAATCAACAACAAGCTCAGAAAGCTCAACCTCCCTTGCCATAGCAAAACCAACAATTAGTCCCGCAAAGAATTTGTGGAATTTGTGCTGATTATAGATATTACACTTATGAATGCCCGCAGTTCCAACAAGAAGATAACATGGTGGTATCCACTCATAACTTCTATGACCGCCCCAACCAAGGGTACAATCAAAGTGGAAATAATAACCATGGATGGCAGGACAATTCTAACCAGAATTGGAGGGACAACAATAACAGAGGAGGCCGAGATAATCAGGGAAATCAGAGGTGGAATAATAACAACAACAGGCAGCAGAATCAACCTTACGGAGCACCTCACCTGAGGCAAAACCAAGGACCACAGAACAATCAACAGCAGACCTCTCAATTTACTCATTCTTCTTTATCTCCTAATGAAGAGCTACTACAATCTTTTGAGCGAAGACAACAGACCATGGAAAATAACATCATGAATAGTATTAATGCCAATCTAAATGGTCTCACCTCTACTTTGTAAGCTCTTATGTCACAGATTGGATCAACGCAAAATTCCGTTAACCAACCTTCAAGCTCAACTGGAATCCCCTCTCAACCATTACCCAATCCAAAGGGAGGCATTAATGCCATCACCCTAAGGTCTGGAACCACACTGCAGGAGAGGAATCAGGAGGAACCAAGCCCACCAGAACACACCTCAGCTGAAGAGGTAGTAGAAATAGAAGATGTTGAAGAGGAAGAGGACATACAGGACATAGATGAAGAAGAAATAGCTCAACCATAGGAGGAAGCACCAAAAGGCGCAGACATCACAGAAGATACTACTCCTATTCCATTTTCACAACTTGCAAGGAAGCCCAGGAAGCAGCTGGAACCCGACCCCAAAATGGTAGAAATATTCAAAAAGGTTGAGGTAACTGTTCCTCTTTTTGATGTTATTCAGCAGGTACCTAAATATGCAAAGTTTCTAAAAGACTTATGTATCCATAAAGACAAAATTAATGAATTAGAAACTATTCCTTTAGGTAGTTCTATATCTGCTTTAATGGGAGGATTACCTGAAAAATGTAGTGATCCAGGTCCTTGTATAGTTAGCTGTACTATTGGTGGTGTAGTAATTTATGATTGCATGTGTGATTTAGGAGCATGTGTCAATATAATGCCTTTGTCTATATATGATAGTTTGAGGCTCCCTCCCTTAAAAAGGTCGGCAGCTCGTTTTGTGTTAGCAGATAAAAGCATTATTACAGTGGCTGGAGTTGCTGAAGATGTTTTGGTGAACATTAAAGGGCTTACATTTCCCACTGATTTTTATATCTTGGAGATGCCCCATAATAATTCAGATAAGCCATCATCAATCCTACTTGGAAGACCATTCCTGAAGACATGAAAATTCAAATTGGATGCTTTTTCAGGAACATACTCCTTTGAAATAGATGGCCGCATAGTAATCTTCAATCTGAATGGAGTCATTGACAACCCTCCAGAAGATCATTCTATCTTCCAGTGTGATGTCATAGATGAAAGTGTAGCTGAAGTTCACAAGAAAGAGTTTGAAGAGAGGCACACTGGACAAGGTCCAAGTGTGGGGACCCTTTTAACTGACAATGAGGGCACTTTACCATTTTCACAAGCCCCAGATAATCCAGAGCCTGCTCATGATCAGAAGTTAGAATTAAAACCCCTCCCTCCGTATCTCAAATATGCTTATCTCGAAGATGAGCAGAGGTTTCCAGTTATCATTGCAAGGGAACTTACTTCTCAACAAGAAGAGCAGTTACTTGATGTGCTGAGGAAGCATAAGAAGGCAATTGGGTGGAGCTTGGCAGACATAGTAGGCATCAACCCTCAAGTACGTGAGCACAGAATATTTTTAGAAGAGGGAGCAAGACCTATCCATCAACCCCAAAGAAGATTGGAAGTTGTCAAAAAGGAAGTGATCAGACTATTGGAAGCCGGTATCATATATCCCATTTCAGACAGTGAATGGGTAAGCCCAGTACAAGTGGTGCCCAAGAAGTTTGGAGTCACTATAGTGAAGAATGAGCATGGAGAGCTCATAGCAACTAGAGTTTAGAATGCTTGGAGAGTCTGCATTGATTACAGGCGTCTCAACCAAGCTACCCGTAAGGATCATTACCCACTTCCATTCATTGATCAAATGCTGGATCGCCTGTCAGGTAAATCACATTATTGCTTTTTAGATGGTTACACAGGTTATTTCCAAATTCATATAGCTCCTGAGGATTAGGAAAATACTACTTTTACATGTCCTTTTGGGACTTATGCTTACAAGAGAATGCCCTTTGGCTTGTGCAATGCACCAGCTACTTTCCAAAGGTGCATGATGAGTCTTTTCTCTGATCTTATTGAGGACTGTATGGAAGTTTTTATGGACGATTTTAGCGTTTATGGTAATTCTTTTAGCCTTTGCTTAGATGGATTATCTAGAGTATTAGATAGATGTGTTAATATAAACCTTGTATTAAATTTCAAAAAATGTCACTTTATGGTAAAACAAGGGATTGTATTAGGACATGTGGTATCTAATAATGGCATTTCTGTAGACCCAGCAAAGGTGAATGTTATTTCTAGTCTACCTTACCCCTCTTCTGTGAGGGAAGTCCGTTCGTTCCTTGGCCATGCAGGTTTTTATAGGAGATTTATTAAGGACTTTAGTAAGGTCGCACTTCCCTTATCTAGATTACTGCAGAAGGATATTGAGTTCGAGTTCAGTGAGGATTGCAAACAAGCGTTTGATAAGCTGAAGACTGCTCTGACTCAAGCTCCAATTGTGAGAGGACCAGACTGGAGCTAGCCGTTTGAAATCATGTGCGATGCTTCCAACCATGCAGTAGGAGTAGCGCTGGCTCAGCGTGAAGGTAAGGATCCTTTCATTATTGCTTATGCGTCTAAGACTTTAGACACTGCCCAGTCCAACTATACTACAACTGAGAAAGAACTTCTTGCTATTGTTTTTTCTCTGGATAAATTCCGAGCTTATTTACTTGGTACTAGAGTAGTAGTGTATTCGGACCATGCAGCTTTAAAGTATCTATTAGCTAAAAAGGAATCCAAACCAAGACTCATACGTTGGATACTGCTTTTACAAAAATTTGATTTAGAAATAAAGGATAGGAGTGGTAATCAGAATTTAGTGGCAGACCACTTGAGTCACCTTGAACATATTAAGAATGATCCTACTCCTATAGATGATAATTTTCCTTTTGATAACCTGCAAGTAGTATCTGAGATAGTCCCTTGGTATGCACTTGTTGCTAATTATTTAGCTAGCCACACATTTCCTCCAAATTTTTCTAAGCATCAAAGAGACAAGCTAAAAAGCGAGTCTAAATATTATATATGGGATGACCCATATTTATGGAGATGTGGCACTGATCAAGTAATTAGACGTTGTGTGCCTCAATCAGAATTCCAGTCCATTTTAGAGGCCTGTCACTCATCTGAGAGTGGAGGACATTTTGGTCCTCAAAGAACAGCTAGAAAGATTTTAGACTGTGGATTCTGGTGGCCTACTCTTTTTAGAGACGCTGTTGAGTTTTTGTAAATCTTGTCTCCCATGCCAGAAATTTGGTAATATATCCAGGAGGGATGAGATGCCTCAACAAATTTTGCTTTTCTGTGAAATTTTTTATGTTTGGGGCATTGACTTCATGGGTCCATTTCCAAATTCTAATGGATATTTTTATATATTGTTAGCTGTGGATTATGTTTCCAAATGGGTGGAAGCAATTCCTACCCGCACTGATGATGCTAACACTGTTGTTTCCTTTGTGAGAAACCATATTATATGTCGCTTCGGATCACCACGAGCAATCGTGAGCGATCAAGGCACCCATTTTTGTAATAGGAGACTAACAGGATTAATGAAGAAGCATGGGATAATTCATAAAGTTACAACAGCTTACCATCCCCAAACTAATGGGCAAGCCGAGGTGTCAAACAGAGAAATTAAGCGTATCTTACAAAAGATAGTAAAGCCTCATAGAAAAGACTGGAGCACCAGGCTACAAGATGCACTCTGGGCATATAGAACAACATACAAGACACCCATTAGGATGAGTCCTTTCCGCTTGGTTTATGGAAAAGCTTGTCATCTCCCAGTTGAAGTAGAACACAGAGCTTTTTGGGTAGTTAAGGAATGCAACATGGGAATTGACAAAGCCGGAGCTGAAAGGAAGTTGCAACTGCAGGAACTGGAGAGCCTTCGCCTAGAAGCTTATGAAAACTCCAGAATATACAAGGAAAAGATGAAGGCTGTACATAACCAAAACATCAAGAAGAAAGAGTTCCAACCTGGGGATTTAGTCCTCCTTTACAAATCTCGATTAAGGCTCATGCCAGGCAAGTTGAGATCAAGATGGGAAGGTCCATACAGAGTAGAGAAGGCCGAACCATACGGAGTTTATCACCTAAACCATCCTTCAAGCTCTGAACTTATTAAGGTTAATGGACAACGCCTGAAGCTATACCATGGCGAGAAGATGCAGAGAAACAAGGAGCTTGAGATCTTCCTCTTGGAAGATCCCCACATAGCAGAAGATTGAGCTAGTGGAGCGTCCAACTTACGGACGTTAAAGCAAAGTGCTAGGTGGGAGACAACCCACCATGGTATGATCGCTCTTTTCTTTATTTTTAGTTTTTCCTATTCAATAACTCTTCTCTTTCTTAGTACTTTCGTGCATCTGCATTTACCTGTTTTTATTTTCAAAAACAAAATTTCGCTACGCGACGCGATCGCATCAGCGACGCGTCTACGTCACAAGGAGAGTAAAGAAAAAAAATGAACAGAAAGTCACGCTGAAGTGTGGCTGGAGGCGTGCCAATGGCACAAATCAACCCACGCGACCGCGTCGCTGACGCGTTCGCGTCGCATGGGAATCATGGCCTCCCACGCGACCGCGTGCCTCACGCGGCCGCGTGCCCTGAGTTTTCGACGTAAAAGGGTGCACAATGAAATATTGTGCGAGAGTGGTGCTGGATTGGTGCTGAAAGCACAATCCTTATCACGCGACCACGTCGCCGACGCGGCCGCGTCATCCATTTTTTTTGACGCACACTCACGCGATCGTGCCATCCCAATTTTGGCAAATAAATTAATTTGAACAGAGAGTTGTACTGGTGCGAGGCTGCACTCGCGCCAGAAGCATAACATGGGTCACGCGACCGCGTGACCGACGCGATCGTGTCACCATTCTTGAAGCGCATCCACGCGAACGCGTGCCCCACGCAGCCGCGTCGCATGCGCCGCACAGCTCAACCTAAAATTGCCACATATCTTATCTTTCTCTCCTCCAAATCCTAATTTTTCTTTTCCCTCCTTATTTCTTCCTTCTCCCTTCTTCCTTCTATCTCACCTATCACTCTCTCTCTCTCTCACCTCCATTACCAGGGTTCTATTTTCTTCTTCCTTCTTCTCTTTTCTATCATTCTTATTATTTTATATGTTATTTTCTTTTTTTTCTTTTTCTTTTCATTATTCATATTTTCCTTTTTACATGGTGTTAGAAATTTATTTGAGTCATTATTCCTCATTATATGCTTGTGGATTGTTGTAATTTGTTTGACAATTATTATTTTTAAGGGATTGCTTGCATGTTCACCTTCATACTTTCTATATCTTATTTACCATGCATGCCATGTGTTTGTGAAAAAGCCCATATAGCATTATGCACTTTTCTACATTACTTTACTCTACTATTCAATGCTTGCTTTTCACAAATTCTCTTTACTATTGTTTTCATTGAATTTAATTGTCAATACAAACGTGATGGTTTGTTACAAAGTATTGCTTGGTCTATGCTACTCATGCCCTTTGCCGGCATGCCAATAAACACCTTGCAGTCACTTGTCTTTATATGCACTAGCTATTTTCCATTGTTGGCTTTTCACATGTACTCGCAAGCATGTGATAATGTCAGTATATCTTAATGTGCATCCATCACCCTCTTTTCCGTTTCCTTCCTTGCTATATATCTCTTTGAATTTAATTTACTTTCTCTTCCCTTCTTTCAGGATGGCCACCAAGAAAGGAAAAGAGAAAGCTACTTCTAAACCACCAGCAAGAAGAGGAACTAAAAGAGCATTAGTGGCAGAGCCTTCTTCAACCGCAGTCAAGCCCTCAACAAAAAGAGTTAAGAGGATAATAAAGGTTGATGAAAAGGAGAAAGCCTTTCCAGCAAATGACACTGCGCGATTTCCCAATCGCTACTGTGAGCAGATGTTCCCTATCCTGGCAGAAAGAAACTATAACAATGAATACCTTCTTATCCTCCCGTCCAATATTGATACCTTTGTTGAGCCGCAAATTGAACGAAGACAATGGAGTTTTCTACGGAGACAACCAAGGCAGGTCAATCTTTCTTGGGTAGTTGAGTTCTACTCTAACTTCTACATGCCAACCCTGCAGTCTGTTTATGTCCGGCAGAAGCAAGTCCCCATCACAGAAGAGGCCATTCAGCAAGCTCTGAGTCTTCCCCCTATTCCAGAAGGAATGGACGCCTTCCAAGAAGCCGCACAAAAGCGCCAGAGGTACCAATTTGACTGGGACTCCGTTCTCGGAGTTATCGCATTACCTGGCAGCCGTTGGATCTACGGATATCACCGTACCCGCCCTAAGGGAATCTTGGCTTCAGCACTTACCTTGGAGGCTCACGTCTGGGCACAGATTATGTCCCATTACGTCTTTCCGAGCACTCATGAGTCCTCCTTCACTGCGGACATGGCTGTTCTACTATGGTGCATCCTTACAGACCAACCTCTGCATCTCTCAAGACATATCCGGAATGCTATGGGACACGTACAAATTGCGGACAACTTACCTTTCCCCACCTTGGTCTCAGATCTTGTCTCAGCAGCCAGAGTCTCCTACAGAGCTGGGGACACCAAGGCCGTGCTTCCACGGGATGATTAGTATGTCCCTAACGGGAAATACCTCAGACTCCCAGCAGCCACTACAAGCCTTCCTACTACTCCAGTTGAAGATAATCCTTCTTCAACACCACAAGCACCTACAACTGATGAATTTCTCCAGCAGATAATCGAAAGGTTGGATCGACAAGAACAGAAAGCAAAGATGAGAGAGCGCCGTAACGAGCGCCGATTCAAACACCTCAAGGAGCTACTCAAGGGACACTTCAGGGACTCGGATACCCGGACTCCACTTCTTTTACCAGCACAGGGAGCCATAATGGTCCCGACTGTGGAGATACTGCCACCAACCCACCCCTGTTCCTGACAGACGGCACCGAGGACGGTGCAAAGCCTTAAGTGTGGGGAGGTTGGTCAGTACCTGACTTCCGGAGGTAATTTCTTTTCCCTAGCACCAATAATTAGGATATTTTAGTTAGATTTTCTTTCTTTTATAGAATAGAATAAATTGTATAGGTTAGGATAGTTGCATGCATGTTCTACTTGATTGAAAAGACAATAAGTTTCTTTTAAGACTCTATCTTTGGAAAAAAATTTCACTAATTTTTCAAAATTTTATGATAAATTTGCTTGAGTTGTATTTGGAACATGATATTTGAGCTAAAGAACACACAACCTGTGAAAGATTTGAGCCTTTTTATGGTTACATTATTTAACCATAATTATTTCATTCTTGTGTGTTTACTTCTCTATGATTGTAATCTATATTTTGTTTTATCTTATATGTCCAATATTTATTATATTTGCATGCTTGCACATGATTGAGGCCATTATTTGTTTAAACTCACTTATCCAAATTAAACCTACCCTTTTTAATTACCTTTGTTAATCACTTTGAGCCTTTAAATCCCATTTGTTCTATATTTTACCACATTACTAACCTTAAGCTGAAAAACAATTGTATATCCCAAATTGAATCTTTGGTTAGCTTAAGATAGAATTGTGTGTGCTAGTTAAGTATGGAAAATTGTGGGAACAAAAGTTGTTAAGGGAATGTGTCATGAGAATTTAATGGGAATTTGGATACCTACTCATGTGAAACTATAAGAATTAAAAATCTATGTGCATTGATAAGCTATATTTATTTTAATGTCGAAATATATATATATATATATATATATATATATATATATATATATATATATATATATATATATATATAAGGGGACAAAATTACCCCAATGTTAAATTCAGAATTCAAAGATCAATGCACATATGATAGAATCAAATATAAAGTTGATACATGAGTATGGATAGAAAAAAGGGAATTCCGGGTAGCTAGGTATGAACTTTAAGATTACATTAAAAATATATAGGTTGGGTTGAAGCTTGGGTTAATTAAAGATTCAATTTATTAGCTCACTTGACCAAATGTATACCCCTACCTGTACCTTAGCCCCATTACAACATTGAAAAGACCTCATGATGTTTGCATTGGTATATTAACTGTTGTTGATTGGTTAGGAGAAGAACAAAAGTTAGAAAGCATGATTAGAGAAGGATAGAGTGATTACCCTATACACTAGAGATTAGAGCGTACATACATTATCAGTGAGGGTTCCATGCTTGAATTTTCATGTTCCCTGCTTTCATGAGCTATCTTCTTGCACTTTTATCTGTTTTATTGTATAATGATAGAATTAGTGGAATTTGATTTGTAATTGTTTTGAAGAGCTTATTTACTTTTGATCAAGTGGGCAAGAATCATATAGTTGCATTTATTTATATATATATATAGGCTTGCATTGCATTTCATTAGTTTCTACATGTTCATACTTATTTCCTTATCTCCTTCAATTAAGCATGAGGACATGCTAATGTTTAAGTGTGGGGAGGTTGATAAACCACTATTTTATGGTTTATATTGTGTTTAATTGTGTGGTTTTATCATGATCCTTACCCACTTATTCATTAAATTAGCATGAAATTATAATTCCTTCCTGAATTTATAACATGTTTGAAAACTGCTTCCTAGAGACTTTAATTATGTATTTTTAATTCTCCTTTATTCCATTCGATGCCGTGATCTGTATGTTGAGTGTTTCAGACTTTATAGGGCATGAATGAGTTGGAGATTGGAAAGGAAGCTAGCAAAAATGGAAGGAACACAAGAATTTGAGGAGATAACCAGCGAGAAGTGACGCGGTCGCATGGCTCACGCGACCGCGCGAAGGAGAGCAAATCGCAGTGACGCGGCCGCATGGCTCACGCGGCCGCGTGAATTGGAAAAGCTCAAGCGACGCGGTAGCGTGGACGACGCGAACGCATGGCAAGGAAAAGCACGAATGACGTGTCTGCATGGATGACCTGATCGCGTGACATGTACGATCTGCATAATCTGCAGAATTCACTGGTGGCGATTTTGGACCTTATTTCGACCCAGTTTTCGGCCCGGAACAGCAGACTAGAGCCAGAGAATATGCAGAAACAAAAGACAACATTCATTCTACACAGTTTTGAGTTTTAGATCTAGTTTTACTCCGTTAGGTTTTTCTCTCTAGGTTTAAGAATTTTAATTTTTCAATTGGTCTTAGCATTGGAACATTGAGAAGAGTTATTTCCTCATCAAGACTTCATCATTCTAGTTCGTTCTCTTAACTTGGTTTTATTCTTCCATGTTCTTTGCTTTGTTTAATTTTGTCATTTGAATACTTTCATGATTATTTAATGCAAGGATTATTTCTTCCATTTTAATTTATTTTCCATTCCAATAATCATGTCTTCTTTTAATTCCCTTTCATGTGTTATGGATTTATTATTTACAATGAGTGAGTAGTTTCCTCACTTGATGGGGAGTTGATTGAAAGGAACTCTTGAGTTGGAAGGATTGAAAGAAAATTTGTAATTGGGTTAACTGTTGGATTGTTATCTAATCACTAACACCAATCCCTTTGAACTAAGTGGGTTGCAACTCGTGAACAGAACTAGCATTCCAACTTGTTTGACTTTCCTTTACCTAGTAAAGGATAACTAAACAGGACAACCATTAATTATAAATTAATCTTGAAATCATCCCATCAATAATAGAGATTCCAACTAATCAACTCCCAGTCAAGGCTTTTATTCATATTATTTGAATTTTCTCAATTTAATTTTTCACCTACTTAACTCAACTTTTTGGAACATCTGATTAATAAAATAGCACACTTTTCTGTAACTCGTTGGGAGACGACCTGGGACTTAAATTCCCAGTAATTTTTAATTTAAACTCTCTGTGACATATTTCTAAATTGATAGGCAGATTTTCAGTGAGTTAAGAACTATACTTGCAATGTAACTATTTTAATAATTTTTAATTCACCAACTTCTGTGCCTCATCACTATGTTAATCCCCTTTTGTTCTTAATTTTAGCACATCACAACCCCTAAGTGAAAAATAATAAATGTCTTTAATTTGGATCTTTGATTAGCTGAGGCTAGTGATAGTGTTTATCATTCAATTGTGGGAGATTTGGGAACATTGGTTGGGGTAAAAGTCTATTTTTGTCCTTAAAATAGCTAAATCTAATCCACTTTATTTCCATTCGATGCCTTGATATGTTTTTTGAGTAATTTCATATTTATAAGGCAAGGGTTGGATGGAAGAAGTGAAGAGAAAAGCATGCAAAATGGAAAATTCATGAAGAAATGAGCATTTGGAGGATTCATGGCCACGCGCACGCGTCATCCACGTGTACGCGTGAGAGAGGATTTTGCCAAGCGACGCACACGCGTCACCCATGCATACGCGAGAGGAGGGAATTTGTAAGGCGACGCGCACACGTCGACCATGCGCACGCGTGATGCTGGTCACGTGACCTCATTAAAGTGAATACGCTGAGGGTGATTTCTGAGCTTTCTAGGCCCAAATCCAACTCAATTCTGAAGCTATTTGATGCAGAATTCAAGAGAGAACAAGGGGGGATCAATTAGATTAGCTTAGGACCATGCTTTAGGTAGTTTTCTAGAGAGAGAAGCTCCCTCTTCTCTCTAGAATTAGGGTAGATTAGGTTAATTTCTCTTAGATCTAGGGTTTAATTCTTGTTTTTGTTGCAATTTCTCATTCCTACATCTTTGTTCTCTTAGTTTACATTGTTAATTTCCCTTTTATGCCTCTTTTTATGTTGAGGAACTCTTGTTGGATTTCAATTTTCTTTAATGCAATTTGAGGTATTTCATGTTTAATGTTGCTTTCTTTAGTTGTTATTGTTGATTCCCTGCATTTGGTAGTTGTAGATTTTATTCTTTCTTCCAATTTACCATTCCTTTATTTTATGCCTTCCAAGTATTTGACAAAATGCTTGGTTGGATGTTAGAGTAGATTTTGGGCATTCTTGGCTTGGAAAGAGAAATTAGGTGCTCTTGAGTCATTGATACCCAACTTATGTTGGTGATCTAGAGTTGTTAGTTTGTTTCCATTTATTCTAATCTCTTGCTAATTCAATTAGTAAGTTGATTAGGATTTATGGATTGAGATTAACTAGTCCTATTTGACTTTCTCTCAATGTGAAGATAACTTTGTACCTTCTTCCGATGTTGGAGATGACGAAATAGGATTAGCTCTTGTTAATTATTGTATTATGATTAATGACTAGGATAGAAAGTCTAGATTCTAAATCCTTGCCATGAATGTCTCTCTTTAGTATTTGTTATCTTTAGTTGCTTTATTTACTTTCTTGTCATTTAAATTCCTTGTCGTTTAATTTGTTGCTTCTTTATCCGCAAACCCCCTTGAAACTCATAACCAATAATTAGGCACTCGATTGTAATTCCTAGGGAGAACGACCCGGGAGTAATACTCTCGGTTATTTTTATTGGGTTTGCATTCGTGACAACCAAAATTAAACTTTGATTGAGCGTTATTTGTCGGTTTGGAACTATACTTGCAACGAAGTTATTCCTCTTACCGAGAAGAAATTCTAAGCCGACGGTAACACTCTTTCACTTGGGCAACTTATCTGGGTGGAATACGTACGGTGGGAGAGCCTGTCCTGCGTGCAATTTGGATGCTGAAACTAACCGGCTCACACACAGTCAGAAATGGTATTTCATGGGTCATCGTCGCTTTCTGAATCATGACCACAAATATAGAAAAGACTGGTACTCCTTTGATGGAAAGATAGAGGATAAAGGTCCAACTGTGAAATTCTCTGGTGGAGACATTGTTTGGCAATTAGAGGGTGTGCATGTCTAACTTGGAAAGGTGAAATTGGTTACGGGGAAAAGGATACATGGACAGCAAACTGCCATGCAAGACGAGTCTCCTTGGAGGAAGAGGAGTATATTCTTTGAGCTGCCATATTGGGAGAACAATGGATTACGTCACAATCTTGATGTCATTCACATAGAGGAGAATGTGTGCGACAACATAGTTTTCACCATACTGAACGAGAAAGGTAAGTCTAAAGACTACATTAAAGCTCGAAGAGACCTCCAGTCGATGGGAGTCAAGCATGATTTGTGGCCACGGGAAGATAAAAAGTACCCATCCGCCATCTTTGCTATGACCAATCCACAAAAGGAGCTCTTTCTAAGGACTATCAAGAATGTGGTCTTTCCAGATGGATACTCTAGCAACATTTCCCGCTGTGTTGACTTACAACAGCGCAAGTTGTCGGGCTTGAAAAGCCAGGACTATCACATTCTAACGGAACATCTACTGCCAAATGAGATAAGGAATGCATTGCCTACCCCAGTGTCTTCTGTCCTGGCAGATTTATCATCTTTTTTTTGCCGATTATGCAGCAAATCCATAGACCCTCAACAACTTCCTCTCCTTCAAGATCACGTGGTTCATATTCTATGCCGCATGGAAATAATTTTCCCTCCTTCTTTCTTCACAGTCATGGTTCACTTGACAGTACATCGGGTTGAGGAGGTGTGTCTCAGTGGCCCAGTGCATTATAGGTGGATGTACCCAATTAAAAGGTAATCGTCGAACAAATTTGTGTTTATGTTTTTAGTTTCGGAAAATGACACATGTTATATCCTCAAAGGTACTTATGTCATCTCAAGCAGTACGTGCGTAACAGATCACAGCAAGAGGGCTCAATTGCAGAGGAATACTTATCTGAGGAGATTCTCGTATTTTGTTCAAGTTACCTAGATAATGTCGAGAGTAGGATTAATCAACCAATGTGTGTTGACGACCAACCGCGTGATCTTATGCCTGATGAATGTGCAACCATGTCCCCAGAGGTTGGAAAGGCTGTCGTGGCTGCTTCTTTTTACACTCCCTAAAAAATTCCAAGCTCATCGTCATGTATTGGTCAAATGCCCAACCGTGGAAAACTTCTTAGAGTAAGTGCTTTTAAAATTATGGACTTCAAATGATCTGCTATAGTTGGAGATCCTGACATGAAATTATCGTGACCTATCCAATGATTTTAGGGCCATCACAAAGAGAAAGTTATGAAGTAGGACAAGGTCCCAGTCTCACATAGACAGTGTTGTGCACAGAGAATTTTCTGAGTGGTTCAAGCGTGAGGTGAATCCTGTTATCATTACTCCATTTTGTATTCAAATGATGTCCTATCATTTGTATCCCAAGCTAATGAAACACGTAATTTTTTCCCGCCAGGTTTCATTGGGAAGCATCATACACCCGAACGAATTGCAGTGGCTTGCATGTGGGCCCAATGTTCAAGCTAGCCACTTTACATCTTACAACGTAAGTTTAGAACTTTGTCGAGAGAGGAAGGGTTGAAAACCCAAAATAGCGGGGTTTATATCACTTCTAACACTAGGAGTTATGTAAGCAAGCACGACAGTAATGTTGTTGGTAGCATCTCGTATTACGAAAAAATAGTGGACATCATTGAGTTAAATTACAGTGGTCAATTCATAGTCTTCTTGTTCAGATATATCTGGACAAATACCACCTCTGGAAGAGGCATAAGACAAGACTCTTTGGGGCACACATTGGTCAACTTCTCTCATCCAATTCATACCGGTGATCGAGAAGATGATGAACCATACATTCTTGCAACCGAAGCTCGCCTTGTATACTATGTGGATGATGAAGTTGATCAAGAATAGAGTGTAGTAGTCCATGTGAACCCAAGGGATATGTTTGACATGGGTGAAGACATAGGACAATGTTGCTTCAAACTTTCCCCCAAACCGATTTTGACTGGGTTGTCTGAGTTTGATGTTGAAGGTTTGTCATTGATAAGGGATGATGATTTAGAAGAACCCACCATTGATGCCATCGATGCTTGCGAAGAGACTGCCGATTAGGGGGTGTATTTAGTTACCAATTTAGGACATGCATAGTATTATTCTATTAATTAGCAACTAGCATATAATAGAAATTAGAACATGGAAACACTTGATGTATATTACTCATTAGTTACAATTGATCTACCTGAACCATGTGATTTTAATAACATATTTTATCTTAAAGTTGTTTAATTTGTATCTTAGAATATTGTAATTGAAGTTATATATTGATTGACATGATCGGACTTACCAGAGAAATTGGAAGAGAGGAACCTCTTTCTTTGTGGCTCTAGCGTCTTTTTTTGCAAGGCGATGGAAGAGGCCTCCCTGTTCTCTTTGCTGGAGCACACATCATTCGCAAGAGACCTGTGGTTTAACACGTTGCCAATTCAGTCATGGCTAGATGTATTCTCAGCACACGGGCACATAGGTGATGCTATTACTATAGCGCATGGAGAAATTAGGATGGTACGATGTCATATGTCTTCTCGCAAAAAGGGTCTTTTACTATATTTCAACCTGCCATAGTCAATCCAGTGGTTTTTATTATCCTGTAATTAAAAGACACTTTCCAAAAGCCTTACATATTTGAGACTCTGAACATTGTAGGGATTGCTTCAATTCGGAATATAGTACCGCAAGAAATTCGGCTTTGGGTTCGTAACTAGCACGAACCTATATTTTTCGCAACAAATACTGGAGGAGGTGAAGGTGAATTATGGATTTTTTGAATTTTGTTGCTGATAATGGTTGCCTGTGAGTGACACGCATGTATGTCTCGATTTATGTAGAAATAATTCCCATTAAGTTATTTATTAAAATAGTTAAAAAGAGAACAAACAAAAGAAAGTTGAAAAAAAATTATTGATCATATTGCACATTAATTTTGTTGCCATGTAAATTGAAAGGTACAGGGACATCTTCTCTTGTCAATAGCTCTAAGTTAATATTATTTACAAGAAAAGAACCTTATATCTCTTAACTACCACTAACAAGTATCTTCACTTGTCATGGTGTTGAGTAAAATTTTTTTTCCAAACTCAATTGCTTCTATCAACTTACATTCATCAAATTGATTTATCATCATACTATAATTGATGTATTTACTGTTATGTTTTATACTCATAATCAATTATCATACATGAGAAGATGAGGTATTTGGGCGTGTTGTTGTTAGAAGATAGAGAACACAGATGATGACATGCATTAAATATGGAATGAACATGGTATCTTACTCATGTGTGCTCTCTTTTCTTAGGTAGTTAACTCTTAACTTCAGCCTCTGTTATCATACTATATATCAATTATTATCAATAAAAAAGTAAGAAATTAATAAATATTAATTGGTTTCTCTTTTCAATTAAGTGTATATAGATCTATTATGAGAATTTATGTTTTTAACCTTTGCCACTTCATTAATACGTGAAATTGTTAGTATATTTCATAATTTTGATTAAATTATCTATTATCATTACTTGTTAGGAAGTTCACAAGTAAATTGATCCAAATTTAACTCGTTCAATCTTCTTAAATTTGGCAGTAATTTGTCTGTTATGTATTATATTCATCATACAATTTTATTCGTTATATTCATCATTGATGGTCATGCATGAGGAGATCAGGCATTTGGGCGTGTTGTTGTCAGAAGATAGAAAGCACAGATGATGACGGGAAAAAATTAGAATGAATATGTAGTCTTTACTCAATTGTGCTCTCTATTCTTCCGTCATCACCCTTAACTGCAGTCTCTGGTCTCATACTATAATTATGATAGTCTCTGGTCTTTTAAGAGTTTAATAAATATTAATTGGTGTATGATAGTATCCTTTTTGTATATTAGTTATTATCACTTTGTTTCAATCCGAATGCAGCCACGAAAGATGTCCAGGATAGGTCGTTAAATGAAGAAATCCCGGTTAGACACAGCATTTCAGCAGCTTCAAGTAGGATCTGCTGCGGCTTTAACTTCCCATCAAGCAGACTGCCCAATTTTCCTGCCCAGTGGCAGTGGTGCCCCCGCATCCTCGTCTTTACGCCCCTTTTGTCTGCCCCAGAGTGAACCACCGCCTGCTCCATAGGCTTGCACGAATGAAGTTCTAAATTCGAAGTCGAACGCTAAAGACTTAGAACCAGAGGCAGATGAGGTAGATTCTTTTGTGCAACATGTTGACAACCTGTTTGCTGCATCAGAGGCTTAGAAGCGCAACGGACGCAAGACCACTAAATTTTGGAATATAATAAAATTTTTCATTCAGCTATTTTCCTATTATTTCATCGTAGCTTGGCCACAATGGTTACTCACACAGAATAACTATGATTTACAGAATCTGATGGCACAATCAAACATGTCAAATTGAGTGTGAAGGAAGCTATGAAGCCACCTAACGGAAGAAAGATCGTACTTAGGTTCAACAGTGAACTGCAACTAGTTGGGGATGAAGTTGGTATACTGAGTGACGTTCTCGGACTGCTAGGATTTAACTACACCAAATTTCCAATCTGCGAGAAGGACTGGAGAAAGGTTCACACTAGGGGCAAGGTCTATATTGAATGTGTAAAGGTAAAAACTTATATTTTGTACCATTTTGGACTCATAATTTGAACCCTACTCACAATTTAATTTTACTGTTGCAGGAAATGTTCCATTTTGATGAAGATAGTGGAGGAATTATCAAGCGTATAATATTAAAAATGCTAGGAAGGGCTTGGAAGGAAACGAGGAACAAGTTATACCATAACTGTTATGACTCAGAACTATCTCTTGCAAAAAATATTGAACGCCGCCCACCTGGAATTACTGCGGACCATTGGAAACGGTACCTCGATTATTCCAATAGTGAAGAGTCAAAGGTAATATATTTTTATTTCATAACAGAAAAAGTCTATTTATGTTGCATTGAGTTAGTCAGAACTAGTGTCTAGTAACTCTTGCTTTTGATGGCATGACAGGAGTGTAAGAAAAATGCTGAGAATCGATTAAAGCAGCTTTACACCCACACTAGCGGATCAAAAAGCTTGACAAGGCACGGAGAAGAAGAGGTAATCTATTTTTGAGAATGTTTTTGAACTATCTCTTCGTCTACATATTCACTTTGTCATCATTATTGGTACCGTCAAAACGACAAGAAAGGAGAGTTGGTAGAGGAGAGTTGTATCTCTTAATGCACAAAAGACCTAATGACTCCTATATCCATGATGCAGCTTGGACTATTGGTGTAAGTAATGTGTTGAGAATCGTGAAGTAGTTTCTCGTATGTTTTATTTTTTAAAATTGTGTTAGAAGTCTATGCGGTTAGCAACTAGCTAATAAATGCTTATGTTTGCTTATCTAGTGTGTAGGAAAGAATTGAGGCTATTGAGCAACGTGATGAATCCTCTAGACTCTCAGAATGATTCGCTTGCTCAAGCTCTCGGAAAGGAACACTCGGGTAGAGTGCGTGGCATGGGTTTGCGGCCGACTTTTAGTCAAGTCTTCGGTATGAATTCCCATCAGTCGAGCAATGAAACTCAAAGGGAGGAGATCCAAAGGGTGCTGCTTGAACTACAAGCAGAGTTGGCGGCCAAGAAATTAAAAAGGAAGGCAGTGGAGGATGAAGTAGCAGCTGAGAAGACAAAATGCCAGGCAGTGTAGGATGAAGTAGCAGCTGAGAAGACAAAAAGGCAGGCAGTAGAGGATGAAGTAGTAGCTGGAAAGATAAGGATGCAAGTAATGGAGAGTGCTCTGATATGTCTACTTCAAGGGCAAGGTGGGAAGCTGCCATCAGACGTTACCACATGGATGAATTCGTTGGAGGGAAAGAATAGAAAGTAGATATTGGGATTGTGGAAGTTTTTTTTTTAAATATACACTTTTTTTGTGTTGACTATACAACTCTTGGTAAGGAGTACACTTTATTGGTATTTGGATAATTATATATTTTTATTAATAGTTTTGCTAATGTCATTTATCCATCAATTTATTTTTTCAGATATAAAATAATTTAACCTACTAATATTAAGAAATGTTCGAAAAAAAAAAAAAAGCAATAAATAAAACCTAGTACATTCAAATTACAAAGAGCATTGGTTGCCACTGTATGTACAATACAATATTTTTGCGACCATTTAACCGGAAAATAGCGGCGGTTGAAAAATAGCCGTAAGAAATTTGAAAAAAATAGGATACGAGATAGTGGCGGTTAGAGCAAAATACATTTGAAAAAAACAACGGCCGTTAACTAGCGGCGGTTTCAAACCGTCGGTAAATTTGTGTCGAAATCAATGTTGGATAGATAGCAACGGTTTTAAACCGTTTTTAAATCTTACGCCGTTATTTCTTGGTTTTGCGATGGTTGTGCCAGCGATTCGATAGAACCGTCACAAAATGATATTACCACTCCCTAATAAGCGACGCTTAACGAACCACTGGAATTCCATTTTGTGGCGATTTAAAATCACTGCAAATTCCTATATGAACCGCCGCAATTTTCTACTTCCGTTGTAGTGTAGTGAGGGTGTTATAAGAGCTACCTTAAAGTTTCAATTGCGGCTAGAATAACTACCTTAGGAGCTTGTAGTTTTTTGTGATAATTTATAACCACATCAAATTACTTCAAAAAAAATTTTTCCCGATTTTAAACCGCTTCAAAATATTAACAAAAATATTTTCTTTTTTTAGTGGACATTTTGAAGCGATGTGATTTTTTCATCACCATTAGATTTTTTATTTTTTCATTATATAAATTATTTTTTTATAAATAATATATATATATATATATATATATGTATCAAATATTCACTTCTCAAAAAAGAAAAATTTCAAACCAATTCTAACATTGCATTTCAAACCCGGTGTGCTCCAAATCAAATTTTTTCTCAGCCTCTAAGTCTCTTAGATGTCTCATCAAGTTATCCTTGTCTGCTTCCATCGCATGTCATTTCATATCAGTAGTAATTTTTTATGTATAGAACAATCTTTTCAATCGAGGTTTTAAAG
Source organism: Arachis ipaensis (assembly GCF_059453495.1). Taxonomy (NCBI): domain Eukaryota; kingdom Viridiplantae; phylum Streptophyta; class Magnoliopsida; order Fabales; family Fabaceae; genus Arachis; species Arachis ipaensis. The sequence goes on from NC_142443.1 coordinate 56,678,567, forward strand.
AAAACCAATGAAAAAATTTTGCAGACAGCTTCTTCCTTTTGTTGACACCAACATCGGATGTCTCAATTTGACATTTATTCTTTGATAATTTTCACTTAGACCTATTACAAACTTTACATGTTTTTCTATTCTCGTCTTCACCACAATATAACATGCAATTGTTGGGACATACATATATCTTAGTATGGGATTTAATATAAAATAACTTCAAAATAAAATATGATTTTCAATATCTTATATATCCTTAATCCATCTTTAAGTAATTCATCAAGGCGTTCATGAGTTTTCAGTGGACATCACTGGTTGACATCACCATCTTCATTTGTTATTATAGGTGCTACATTTCTAAAGTTTTCATCAATGACAGATCTAAAAAATTTTGATAGTAGACAAAATATATATAACATAATAATTATTTGAGTTTAGCTAATATGTATCCTAAAGGAACATGACAAGCTTATCATTAGTGGAAGATTTTAATTTTTTTCATTTAATAACTACAAAATAAATACATTGAAATTTTAAATTTTTTGAATTTTCAATAAAAACATTCTCAATTTGTAATCTTATTAATATGTGCCTTTAAGATATAAGATAGATAAATTCTAATAATTTTTATAATAAAAATATTATGTGCACATAAAAATCAGCTATCAAATTATTCATTAATCATTATATATTTGTGTATAAATATATTTATTGTTTAATTCATTTTTAATGTATATTTTGTATTTCAATATGTATTCTATACGGGTATTTACTTTTTATGTACATATAGCATAATTATTATTATAATTATATTTTGTTATTGTAAAATATGATTAGCCTTCAAAATATATAATTTACAAATTAAAATACTAAAATAGTAATTTAAATAATAATATATAATTCAGAATTCTATTTTTTAGGTTTCATATTTTTTAAAAAATTGAGTAATTTTTTTTTTTAATAATACAGTCGAAATGTTTCTCTTTCTATATATATATATCACTAAAAAAATTTAAAAATTCACTTCTCATACACTCAAAAGCCAATTCTTGATATTCATAGTTAAAAAAATTCTTTCAATTAATATAGTTGCTACAGAAAAAACTAAAACTAATTTTATAAAAAGATAAGTAATATTTTTTGAATTTATTTCTAAAAAAAAATATTTAAATTAAAAATTGATCATTCTAATAAACATCTAATATGAAATTCTTAAATTAACTATTAAGTATCAAAAGTTAAACAAAAAATTATAGAGTCAAATTCAATAATTTAATGGGGACAAATAAATATTGTTATCACATACTACCCAAAAAAAATTTTAAATTATAGTAGGAGCACTTGCCCCACTACAATGTGTATGAAACCATCCGTAATTTCCACCAACTCTCAATCTTTACTAATCAAGTTTTAAATTTTCCTAAAATAATTAAACAATAAACTCTTTACATATTATATAACTTCCAATATTGTCACAAATATTTTAGTAAAGTTGTCATTTTATAATTTTTTATTATTACGCTAATTTTTATTCTTTTTATACAGTATTTAATCTTATTTTTTAATTTTTTTTATTTTTTTATATAAATTATTCTATACTTTTAATAATAATGTTCTTTTTCTATAATGAATATAGAATTGATTAATAAAATTTAATTCATTTTTTTTATTCTCACTTTTATTCATATTTACTATATAAAATTAACATTCATTTCATAATACATATTATTTATATCTTCCCATATGATATTATGCTTCTCAATTTTTATCCTTTATCCTTGCTATTGGTTTTTATAATTATTTGAAAAATTTGATTGATGACTACGGTTCTTACAATATTTTTAAGTTTTCTTTATCATACAATGATTATTGAAAAATATGTTAAAGATTATTTTTTTAGTAATATTAGTCAATATTTTAGATTCATTTTCTTTTTATATTGTTAGAATCTAAAATTTAAAAGTTAGAATTAAGTGGCAGAGCCATATAGTGAGAAAGGGGGCAATTGTCCCCTAATTTAAATTTTTTACATGTAAATTATATATAAATTTTAATTTAATCTTTTTTAAAATTTTATTTTAATATTATTTTATTGTGTAAATATTTTTTATTCTCTCTAATATTTCATCTAATTTCATCCCTATTAAAATTTATAATTTAATATTTAAAATTTAAAATTAATTAAATATTAACCAAAATAATAAATTATGTTGATCACATAACCTTGTTCATTATTGAATTAGTTATCAACCAAAATGACATTACCTTGTTTCAAAATAAATATCACTTTAGCATTGCTAGATATGTGTTATTATTCTCACTTTTAAATATCTATTCGCTCTACATATTAATTAACAGCGTAAACTTTTGATGAACTAATTATGTGAAATATTACATTCCATTATTCGATTAAATCTTTTCTTCAATGGTAATTCAAATAATGAGCACAAAAATTAATTATTTTAATTTCTAAGATAATTATAAAATTAATATAGTTATCTTATACTCTAAGGGCATATTTAACAGTATAATAATAATTTTTAAAGGTTTTGATGGATCTAATATTATATTTTTATTATTTATGTCTATTTTAAATTTCTTTAATTATAAATTTTGATGTTTAGAGTTATTTGTGAATTTTTAATAATAATTATAGATAATTTATTATAAAAAATTTTAAATTTTATTAATTTAAAAAAAATTAATTTAAATATTTAAAATTATATATTAATTTTTTAATAATTTTATTTTATATATAATTAAACCGATTAAACTTTAATTGAATTCCGGTTAGATCTCTAAACTATTGAATTAATCACTCCAATAATTCATTGACCGATTTAGTTTGATATCATACAAAATATGAAAATATCATTATAGTAATTTTAATAGAATATTATATGTTCTTAAAATATGTTCTTAATAAAACACATATTATTACTTATATTAGCAATGACCCTTGTAATACAATAATTCATAAATTTCCAAATAATTTATTACCTTAAATTCTTACGAATTTCGTTAAGAAAACAATGAGAAATCTTGATAATGTGCATAATGGTTAGTTATTTAGTTCAATAGGAATAAATAATAAAAATTACCCCACAGATTACTTAAATTCAAAAATTCTCATTCAATTATTTCACATTAAATTTTAAATTTTAAATTCTTCAATTTTAAATTTTAAATTTTTTAAAAATTCTGTTAGTTATTAAAAAAAAATCTGAAATCCTAATTTACTAAAGCATTTCACTCCAATACTCTCTTATTTTTAATTTCAATCAGCGGCCACCCCCACCTTCATCAGTAAGCATCCCACTTTACCGTCACTATTTGGTTTGCCACACGTCACTTACCCTTAGTAAAAATAACCATCTACTTAAAGATAAAAATAATCATCCGCATACTTAATGAATTGAACATCTAACATATTTTAATTATATATAACTAAACCTAACCCATAAAAAATACCATCTACATAAAAATTAAAATAACCATCTGCATATCTACTAAAATGACCATCCTAAATTGACCATTAAAATAGAAGAAGAAGAAGAAGATAAATAAACAGAAGAAATAACTATGATTATCCAACAATTTAATTTTTATTAAAAAAAGAAAAAATGTATAATTTGACACATGAGACTTATGATTTGATGGAACCATAAAACTGGAACAACAAAAAATGAAAAAAAAAAAGCTTGAACAGATGAAGAGACAAGAGTAAGAATCAAAAGTAAGCAATTGAGTGTTTGATTTGATATTGCCTTCAAGAACGCGTGCGTTACATCTACCATACTCGCACAGTTAATCCAAACAGCGGCATCGTTGAGCTTTTGGCGGGGTATACAGGTACCCGTGGCGGCGTCGGCTGGAGTCTGCGGCAGCGTTGGCAGCACGGTGGACCGGGAGGGGTTGCAACAGCATAGGTGAGGCTGAGGGGCACCAGAAATCGGGAGCATATGATGAGAATAGGAGTAACCGTCCGTATTGTAAATGAGTTTAATTGTTATGAGCGACGGCGAACTATGGGCAACGGTGGCTGCTGTCAGTGACGGTGCGGCACTGGTGAGATAGGAAAAAACTGGGCAAGAAAGGAAGAAACTGGGCGAGAAGGAAGTCACATCACATGGGAGACAAGGAGACCGTTTTTGTGGTGTATGAACTGTTGCAAATCCTTATTTATTTTGAATTTCAAATTGGAAATTATTAAAAGTTAATTAACTTAATTATTATTTAATGTTAATTTTAATTTTATCACTGTTGTACATATTGTACATTAAATTTATTGGCTCCTCATACTTTTTCAATTCTTAAAGAGAAAGTATGAGGAGACAATGATTTTAGTGTACAATGTAAACAATCGGATTAAAAAAAGGAGATAAAATTAAAATAAAAAATCAGATCATTAATTAATTATTTAATTTTAAATTTTAAAATTTAAAAAATTAGGATTAGCATTTAAAATCATTCACACTACGTACGGTTATTATCATCTTCTCTCATCCTCACACCGCGCCGCTGCACTCCCCGTCGGCCATACCGACACCGCCACAGCCTCCCACCGATTCCGCCTCCACCTCCGTCAGTCAGTCCAATGTGCCACGTCCTTTGCTGCTGTTTATGCGCCACTCTTCCGGCAGCCATCATCGCGGACGGTAAGTCTTACTCTCTCGTCCTCCTCTCTGGAGAAAGTCAACTCAACTCTCCAATTCCTTGAAGATCCACCACCACGCCCAACAGCAACACCTCCCTGCAAGTAACGCCACTACCAGCACCATCCATCTCCATCTTCTTTTGCATCGTCTTGTTCTATTTTTTTTTGTTTTTTACAAAATTTTGATCTACGAACACACCAAAAAAGCAATGTGAAGCATCAAATTTTCAGGATAGTAGATGATGTTAGGACTATGATTGGTCTTATATGGGGAATGATCAAATATTCAAAATAAGACTATGGGGAATGGTTGAAGGAAGCTAATATGTAATGGTCATTGGCCAGGGAATATTTCCCGAAACGAACTCCGCTACTCTCCATATTATATAGGATGGTCATTTTAGTCGATATGCGGATGATTATTTTAATTATTATGTGGATGATTATTTTGATTGGATTGTATTTAGTTATATATAGTTAAAATATATTGAATGTTCAATTTATTAGATATGTGGATGATTATTTTTATCCTTGAGTGGATGGTTATTTTCACTATGAGTGAGCGACGGAGGCTCCTTGTCACGGGGCAATCCGGTGACGGGATGTTCAGCCGTGACAGTGCGCAGCAGTTGCTGCAGCAAGGGAGGACAAGCGCAATGGAGGTTGGCCACTAAAGTCCTAATCGGCACAAACGCAGGTTGCAGGTCACACGATGGCTGCGGGTCGGGATGTTCAGCAGCGACAGTAGGGGGTTTGAGGGGTAGCGTTACTTTCCGTTCAAAAAGGGGAATTGAGAAAAAATTAAAATTAAGGATTATGTGGTAGAAGTTAAAACAAAATTGAACACTAATTTTTGAATTAAGATAAAAGTGGGTTAATTTTCATTTTTAATTCATATTGGACCAAACAAACAACCCATTATAATTATTGTAAAAATACCTCATTGACTTCCTAGCGAGATTCATTCTTAAATCATTCCTCTAAACGCTCACTATTTTAATACTTTAAAACTATATTACTGAGAACGTTACATATATTGGAAACAAAGGCAACTTGTTACTCGATATCCACTATTAAACAAGGTGAACTCTAATATTTACAATAATTTTCAAGAAACAATAATGTTATGAGCTTTTTTTTTTTTTTTCAAAATTATTTCCCAACGATCTCACTGAATTTGAAACCTTTTCTTAACCTCCAACACAAAGTCAAAAGACCTTGAATGGATCAGGAAGGGTCTTCGAAACACTCTCCCTCATGTTGCATCTTCTGACCCATTCCATGAACTTGGGACATTCTTCCTCCACACTAAATTTGCATAACTTATCATAAGTGTAAAACCTGCATGTGATTGGTATCCATGCGATATCCAAAAGGGCAAAATGGTCACCTCCAAAATAAGGCTTTTCTCCAAGTTCATTTTCCAGCAGTTTCAAGCACTCCACAAACTCTCTCTTTGCAGCATCTTGGTCTTCTCCCTTGTTAGCCCACAACTTCTTGCCACAGGTAGTTGTCTGCATTATCGAATTTTCACATCGAATAAATCTTTTTCTCATAAGTGTCATAAAAATAAGAGTAAATTATGTTTTGGTTCCTTAAGTTTTGTTCAAATTTTAATTTTATCTTTAACACGTGAGACGTCCTACTTTTTCAATAAATAATACGATTAATAATGTAGTTAAAAATTGAAATTTTTAATAAAATTAAAATAGTAAATTGAAAATATAAAATATAAAATCTTAACATAATTTAACTGGTAAAATTATTTGATCCAATTAAAATTTTCAAAATCAATTGATTTATTTAAAATGATAATATCAAAAGATTTTATTTATCTTAATACTGAAAATTAAAATCAAACCCTCACCTTAGTTTTCTACTTTAGAGTGTATGATTCATCAATTCATATATATATATATATGACTTATTTAATAAGAGTAAGAGAGAATGGTAACTAACCTTTTTGTCAAAGAAATCAATCCAAAACCTGGCTTTGGCTCTGTAGTAAGGATCAGCAGAGAACAACTGCTGTTCTTGCTTCCAAACCTCATCAATGTATTCAAGAATGATGAGGGACTCACAAATGGGCTTGCCATTGAGGATGAGCACGGGAACTTTCTTGTAAATTGGATTTGACTCGAGGAGTAATTCACTCTTGTTTTTATCTTCAAATACATCTCTCTCTTCCTTGTATTGGAATTCAATTCCTTTCTCTAACAAGGCAATCTTCACCCTCAAAACATAAGGACTGGTCTAGAATCCCAAAAGAACTACCTCTTCCATTTTCTTATTTATTTATTTATTTTTTATGCAGAGCAAATGAAGTACTAATTAAGTACACAGTTTTTAGTTGTTTCTTTTTTATCATTTTATAGCACTACTATACATTGTGATAATAATGTTCATAAAGTATATATGAGTAGTTGACAAGAAAACAATAATTTATATGTGATTGATACAGTTCACCGTTATAGCTAATAATTAATTAACGAAAAATTTAAACACGAGCCATATTAAGACAATATATAAATAAATATACTAAGCTTTGAATGTGCAAGCTAAGATAGTTTCCTAGCTTTTCTGGTCTGATCTCATCACCGACTAACTAATTGTTTACTTTCCTTTTGTTGAAGAAAAGTTGGATTCGAATTCTTCAAGGATTCAAAACTAATTGTTTTATAGTGCTCGATCAAGATCTAATACTCAATGTGACTAGATTCGTGAGAGCTCAAATTCAAATATAAAACCCATTCTGATAAATATAATATTAGAATCGAATGAATTCGCTTTGGCTCCAAAAGCTATCTTAAAAGAGGATGATTATCTGATAATAATTTATCTCACACTTATAGTAAGACTATAAATTCGATCTATATAAATTTCGTAACAATTCCGTTATGTAACTAACAAGAATTTTAATAATTTTTACTAATTTTTATTTATAATTGTATTATTTAATAAAAGTATCTTTATAAATATATTTAATAGAAATATTTTTTTATAATTATGTTTAATAAAAATATTTTTATAGATGTGTCTCCTTATATATGTCAATGCTAATTATAATTAAAATATAATAATTAATTATTATGACAATAAATTAACAGATAGTATATTAGTACTTTATACTTTTCCATATCATAATATATATAGTTATTAGTCGTTTCAACTTTCAAAGCTCGTAAATTTACGATAGTAGTAATACTTATTAAGCGTAAGCAGTGACGTGGGTGTATTATTATTATTATTATTATTATTATTATTATTATTATTATTATTATTACATGCTGTTCTGTTAAGTATATATTAAAATTAATTATGTTAAGTATATATTAAAATTTTATATATATTTATACAAAAATACATATAGTAGTTTGTTTTGAACCTAATTTTCAATCGAAGCAATTACGACTTAGTTATCCGATTTCGAATCAATCTGCTAACTATAAACTCCTAATCATCATTCAAATTTAAACACTTTTTTTTTATTTTAGCCAATAAAATGGAGTTAAACCCCAAAATGGTTTCGGAGATTGGCGTCGTGCACTAAAATCGTTCTTGAGATTTCAATTGCACCAATTACGTCTTTGAGATTGAAAAAAGTGCACCATATTAGTCCATTACCCATTTTCCATTAACGACCTGATAACATGGCATGATGACATGGACTGTAAGTAACACGTGTCATTTTATGATTTGGCCACGTGTAATGGTATGATGATGTGGTGACCAGTGACACATGGCATGCTGACGTGGATGGTTGTGCCACGTGTCACAATGTTATTTGGCCACGTGTCTGTTTGTGTCACGTGTCGCGACAGTATTCGTCCACGTGTCATCCATTGTGTCATTGTTATATATGCACCAAATTAGTCCCTCACTTTGCATTAAGTGACTCATTTTAGTCCCTGAAATTGAATGTCGTGCACCAAACTAGTCCTTTCACTAATTTTTTCTCATTTTTTTTAAATTTAAAATTTTTAATATCTTGATTACACTAATTTCAATTATATTTTTTCATATATCGTTTAAATACAAATATTTTCATCAAAATTTTTAAGATTTTAGTTTTAATTATATAATTTTTTTAATAATTTAACATTGATCAATTTTGTAATATATTAGTATGTTATTATAAAAAAATAATTATATGATTGATTAGACACATTTTTTTCATAAAAAATATTTTTTAACAAGAAATTAATAATTAAAATAAAGATTTTTTTCTTATGAAATACAATGAGATAGATTGAAGACACTTCAAGTACCCTCACTACCATCTCCGACCTCTGCAGTCTAAACGAAAGAGGTCGGAGATGGTAACGAGGGAAGCTTGAAATGCCTTCACGTCAACTCCATGACGGCGGTTAGGGGTATCCACAAGAAAAAAATATTTTATAAAAGCACTGAAAGAGGTCGGAGATGATAGTGAAGGTGCTTGAAATGCCTTCACGTCAACTCCAAGTTGGCAGTTAGGGTATTCGCAAGAGAAAAAAATATTTTATAAAAACACTTTTATTTGAAGAACATGTGAAAAATAGAATTCAAATTAATGCATTAAAAAAATATTGACAATTTTGAATTTATATAAAAAAAATGAGAAAAAACTGGTAAAGGGATTTGTTTGGTGCACAACATTCAATTTTAGGGACTAAAATGAGTCATTTAATGCAAAGTGAGGGACTAATTTAGTGCATCTACCACGATGACATAATGAATGACACGTGGACGAATACTGTTGCGACACATGGCACAAACAGACACGTGGCCAAATAACATTGTGACACCTGGCACAACCATCCACGTCAGCGTACCACGTGTCACTGGTCACCACATCATCATACCATTACACGTGGCCAAATCATGAAGTGACACATGTCACTTACAGTCCACGTCATCATGCCATGTCATCACATCGTTAATGGAAAATGGGTCAGGGACTAATATGGTGCACTTTTTTCAATCTCAGGGACGTAATTGGTGCAATTGGAATCTCAGGAACGACTTTAGTGCACGACGCCAATCTCAAGGACCATTTTGGGATTTAACTCCAACAAAATGAGATAAGATAACTACCCCAGCCTATATAAAGGGGGCCAAGGGCCCTTAGGTACGACACACATTCCTAACTTTCACCTATTGCTCTTAGATCCATTTTGACTTGGGTGTCAAAGTATTTTTGCAGATATCAGCCCTGTCTCTCCGAAAATCCAGTCCCGTCACCATCTCGACTAGTGAGTCTTCAATCCATCTTATAACTCGTACCAGCAACATCACGTACATTGGCACCTTCTGTGGGGGATTCGCCAAGTCTTGGCAGCATGATGAAGAATTTCGAAGAGCACTCCTCAAGCCACCACCATGGGTCTGACCCAAATAACCCAACGCCTGAACCACGGAGCAATGCCCCCTGACCCTCGGGAAGATAACCAGCACCGTGCACCACTACTACCACAAAAATGGAAGATAACGATGGCCAATTAGCAGATATTTTCACAACCACCGCTATCTGGTGGTTTTCCAGCAGTTTCAGTGGTAAACGGTAGAAGAGCAGCTATTTGATTTGGTTTTATCACGAATTTTAAAGAATTGCGGCTAATCTACCTCTTCTTTGGTGACATTTCAATCTCCCCCTTCCCAAAAACACAATACTCAGCAGCTTCAGCAAAAAAAGAAAAAAGAAAAAAACCTAAAGAGGAAAGAGGGAAAAACGGAGAAGGAGAGGGAAGGGAGGAAGGAGCCGGGCCAGTGCTGCTGGATTCGCCACCGCCGTCGTGTTACCCTGCCATCGGAAAGCCAGAACCGCAAGAGAAAGAACCGCGAAGAGAGAGGGAGACCGCATCAGCTCACCGCGAAGCCAGCACTGTCATCGTCCTCATCGCGGGTCTTCACCATCGCGTCTTGCTACCGCCGCCACCACTAAGCTTTCCGTCGTCGCTACTGAAGCCGAAGAGAGAGAGAGTTCACGAAGAGAGGGACTGCGCGCGCTCACGAAGGAGAAGAACGACGAAGAGTGAAGGAGAAGCTGAAGACGATGAACGTAGGGGAGAATGAGGAGGTCCATTCTCGCAACGTTCTGCTCCGCTGCCGCCACTGTCGTCGATTGGGGTCAAGGTCATCGCCGTCGCACCCTGTTCCCGTCTCCATTAAGGTTTGCTACTGCTTCCACTGATAGAGCCGCCGCTGGGATGAGCCAAATATGGAGAGGAGGTCGCCATCGCACGCGCCTCCACCAGTTACAACCGTCACCGAAACTGGGACAGATTCACTGGTAACTCTGCTTCTTCCTTTCTTGAATCTGTTCTACTTCTATTTTGTTCCACTATTCTCCTAACTTTCTTTCTATGTACTTTGAAATTGGTTTTGCTCATTTGTTGTACCCAGTAATTGCTTTGCTTCATTGATGGTATGTCTTGTGGGCTATAATGGCTCTCGAAGGCGTTATTGGCGATCACTTTTCTCATTAACATTGCAAGCTTATGCCCATTCCACGTTAGTGGTCACGTTAATTAGACTAACGTGGCTCTTCCTTGCTTCCTTTGTCCTGAAATCAAGCAAATAGAGTGCATCAAGGCTTGGTTTTAAATCATGAGATCATGCATCATTCATTTTATCATTCAATTCATTCATAATTCTCATGAAATCATGTAAAGTTCACAATGTTTGCTTGAATCAAGATGTAAGTGAATATCTACCCAAAACTTGCTTATTTACTAAGAAATGGCATGAAACTACCCTAAAACAGTAAAGAAAAGGTCAGTGAAACTGGCCAAAATGCCCTGGCATCAATGACGAAAAGGTAAGCCAAGTCATAGCAGCCAATAAACCGTAGCATGGCAATATGGCACCTCGAAATAGTCCGCCATCCAAAGATGATGAATCCATATTTGATGATAAATTTTGGATTGATTTGAATGGATTTCATCATATAAACCCATATTTATTCACCAAAATAGCATCCTTTTGTGTTTTCTGTCTAAATTATGTCCAATTGTGAAAACATGCTATTTTGAGCTTAATTTAATCAATTTTATTCCACTTTCATTCCATTCGATGCCTTGATGGTTTTGATGAGTGATTTCAGTGTAATAGGTTGGAGTGACTTGATAAGAGTGGAAGAAAAGCATGGAATTGGGAGAAAACATGAAAAAATCAAAGGAGAGAAGCATTTCAGAGTGTGCCTAGGCACACTTTCTGTGCCTACGCACAAGGGTCAAAATTAGCAAGTGTACCTACGCACAACTTCTGTGCTTACGCACAGGAGGAAATTCAGTAAGTGTGCGTACGCACAAACTTGTGCGTATGCACAAGTCCCTGCGCGTGACTTCATTAAAAAGTCACGTGGCTCGCAATTTGGGGGACTTTTTGGGCAATTTTTGAAGGCTTTGATGCTTATAAGGAGGGGCAAGCAACCATATATGATACCATACACTACAATACTTCATACAACACATTTTAGGAGTAGTTTTAGGGTAGTTTAGTTTAGGTTTTTCTCTCAATTTTTCTTAGGTTTAGTTAGGATTTATCTATAATTTTGCAATTTTTCAATTTTGATCTTGGATTCTAGCGATTTTCATTGTAAGTATTTCCTTAATTTTCTCTTTCATTACATTACTTGTTCTACACTTTCTTATATTTTAATGCATTTTATCAATACATATATAGTTTTGCAATTTTTATTTCTAGTTGGTTAATTTGATGTTTGATGGCTATTATTTTATATTTATTTGAGTTATTATTGTTGATTTTGATCATTTGTGGTTTATAGTTTTTATCATTTTCCTAATTTTGTTATGTTTTATGATTAAGCCCACTATGTGTTTGATGAAATGTCAATTTTGATTATAGGGTAAATTTTCACCCCTTGGCTTGGGAAAATGAGTATATGGGACACTAGAGTCATAATGTCCGACATTTAGTGATAATTCTTGGGTTGTTAGTTGTTATTGTTTTCACTAACGCTAACTTCTTACTAAGGTAATTAGTAAGATAGCTAGGATTTGTGGATTAATAACAATTATGCACACTTGACTTATTCTTCGATGTTAAGAGTAGAGTAAGTGAGATTAATCCATCATAATTATCATAGTTGTGGTTATGGCAAGGAAGGAATTCCATAACTCATCCCAAGTCATGGTTCCATGTATGTTTTGAACCACATTTCCATCAATTTTTAGCCTTACTTGTTTATATTACATACATAGTTCCTTTATTCTTTTATTAGTTTATTAATTGAAATTTTGATCGTTCTTTTATTTCTTAATTGCTTGCTTCGTTATTCAAAACCCCATTGCTTTCTCACAACAAAAATTGTGCGCTCTTAGGCATTAGTTCCTACGGAAGAATGACCCGAGATTTGATTACTCTCGGTAATTTGTATTTGAAATTAAACTTTTATTGATGGGATTTAATTGCCTATTTGGACTATGCTATCGACGAAGTGATTCTTGTTTTGAGAAATTCTAAACCGGCGCAAATCCCATCACATCAAGTTTTTGGCGCCGTTGCCAGGGAACTAGTGCAATGGGTGCTATGATTTTGGTTGTTGTGAATATGTGAATAGTGTGCATAGATACTTTTTGGGTTGTTTGATTGTTTTTTCTTTTAATTAGGATTTTATTTCTTTTGTTAATTGATGTCTTTATTTTTTATTTTCTATTTTTCTCTATGAGTTATTACCCTCTTGGTTTGGAGTATGGTTGTGATTATTTTGTAGGGGTTGATAACTTCAATTTTGGATTGCATCATGGGATTGGAACATCAATTTTGGGAGGAGCAACCTCCTCTATACTACAATGAGCCATACTGGTGCACGAAATTACAATCACACTTTTGCAACTCCGCACAACTAACCAGTAAGTGCACTGGGTCGTCCAAGTAATACCTTACGTGAGTAAGGGTCGATCCCACGGAGATTGTCGGCTTGAAGCAAGCTATGGTTATCTTGTAACTCTTAGTCAGGATATCAATAATTCTCAGATTTAATTGTAAAAAGTAAAAGAACATGAAATAAATACTTGTTATACAGTAATGAAGAACAGGTTGAGGTTTTGGAGATGCTTTGTCTTCTGAATCTCTGCTTTTCTACTGTCTTCTTCTTCATACACGCAAGGCTCCTTCCATGGCAAGCTTTATGTTGGGCATCACCGTTGTCAATGGCTACTTTCCGTCCTCTCAGTGAAAATGTTCCAAATGCGCTGTCACCGCACGGCTAATCAGCTATTGGTTCTCGATCATGTTGGAATAGGATCCATTGATCTTTTTGCGTCTGTCACACGCCCAACACTCGCGAGTTTGAAGCTCGTCATAGTCATCCCTTCCCAAATCCTACTCGGAATACCACAGACAAGGTTTAGACTTTCCGGATCTCAGGAATGGCTGCCAGTAATTCTAGCCTATATCACGAAGGTTCCAATCTTAGATTAGAAACCCAAGAGATACACATTCAAGCTTGATTACATGTAGAACGGAGGTGGTTGTCAGACACGCGTTCATAGGTGAGAATGGTGATAAGTGTCATGGATCATCACATTCATCAGGTTGAAGTACGAATGAATATCTTAGAATAGAAGCAAGCGTGATAGAATGGAAAACAATAGTAATTGCATTAATTCATGAAGAACAGCAGAGCTCCTCACCCCCAACAATGAGGTTTAGAGAGTCATACCGTAGAAGATACAATATGAAATGTGTAGAATGTCATGAGGTCCAAGATGAATCACTAAAAGTAGTGTTTATAGTAAACTGGTGACCTAGGGTTACAAAAAATGAGTAAGCTAGGGTGTTTAGTGTAAAAATCCACTTCCGGGGCCCACTTGGTGTGTGCTTGGGCTGAGCATTGAAGCTTTCATGTGTAGAGACTTTTCTTGGAGTTAAACGCCAGCTTTTGTGCCAGTTTGGGCGTTTAACTCCAGCTTTTGTGCCAGTTCTGGAGTTAAACGCCAGAATTCTTGAGCTGACTTGGAATGCCTGTTTGGGCCATCAAATCTCAGGCAAAGTATGGACTATTATATATTGCTGGAAGCCCAGGATGTCTACTTTCTAACGCAATTGAGATCGCGCCAATTGGGCTTCTGTAGCTCTAGAAAATCCACTTCGAGTGCAGGGAGGTCAGAATCCAACAGCATCTGCAGTCCTTTTTCAGCCTCTGAATAAGATTTTTGCTCAGATCCCTCAATTTCAGCCAGAAAATACCTGAAATCACAGAAAAACACACAAACTCAAATTAAAGTCCAGAAAAGTGATTTTTATTTAAAAACTAATAAAAACATAATAAAAACTAACTAAAATATACTAAAAACATACTAAAAAAATGCCAAAAAGCGTATAAATTATCCGCTCATCACATACCCTTCCCAATATGCATACCTAAACCAAGGATATGGTGGATTTCACTTTGATTATGCACCTTCACCACCATATACCTATGACCCATACCCCAACATAATCCTCAATCACCACATTTTCAAACACCATACCAATACCATCATCCACCTTCTTATATACCACCTCAAAACACTTACCAACATGAGTCACCTCCCACATATACAACCTTTTCCCTAAACTATGAACCTTATTTTTTACCCCAATGTGAAGCTTTCCCACCCTTGGCCCAAGACCATCAAGACCTTGAATTTTTTCTCCAAGAACAAGAAGGATTTCGAAGAACAAAAGGGCAATTCATGGCTACTATAGCCAAAGTGGTGAACCGCTTGGTTCTACTATGCTCATCAGATCAAGGCACTCCTCTTGAAGAATGTGAAGGATCAACTAAAGAGTGTAGTAAGGAGGAGAACGTGGAGCCTCAAGGGGGAGAAGAGGAGCTAAGGTGGGAACTGCAACAAGAGGAGGAAGGTGGGACGAGTGAGCTGGAAGAGGTAGAGGGAGAATTGAGGGAGATTGATCTAGATGTGGATTCCATCATCGACGGTTTTTTGTCCATATTGGTCAATCCCTTTAATGATCTTAATGAACCTCTTCCCACTAAGTTTGAGAGAGATATGGAGGTGGTTCTTCTTGGTGGAAATATGGAGGTGGTGTGTTGATGATGAGAATTTAGTTGATGGTTTAGAATTTCTCTTATGAAATAAGAACTTCGTTGTAAGCATAGCTCCAAACCAACAAACAATTCTCACATAAAAAATTTTTGGTTGCCACAAATAACAAACCCCAAATAAGAATTAACCAAAGTATTTAAACTCCGGGTCGTCTCACAAGGAATTGCAATGAAATGCTCAATTATTGGCTATGAAGAACAAGGGGTTTGGTTTTATCTTTTTGCAAGAAAATAAATGGCAAGAAAAGTAAATGAACAATAACTAATAAAATGAAGGAAAAGAACTCTTGGCTAGACATAGGTAATTGAGATCACCATCCTTGTCTACAAACCATATATTGACAATTACGAGAGGCCAACCTATTAAGTCTACTTCCAAAAGCCTTAAGTACGTAATGTCTACTCCTAAGCTTGAAGTACGTAAAATATTCTTGATCACATCAACGCAAAAGTCCCAACCTATCTACTAATTAGATTAATATTGGGTTGGTGTCAATGAGTATCATATTGATCACCAAGGGTTCTCAAATCACCAAATCATTGAGACCCAATGACTCAAGGTCACTCAATTCCCATAGCCTAGGCCAAGAGCAAAAGAAACTACTCAAAAACTAAACAAAACATTCTATCAAACACCTAGTGTGCAATAAAAGTAAACATCACAAAATGCTAGAATTAGTGAAATCCACAACTACCACAAGCAAGAAATGAACAATAGCAATTAAGATGAACATAAAAATGACATAGAAACATAAAATTGCATTAGAAGAAATCAAAATCCAATAATGGTTCATCAACATAAAAGTAACAAAATAAGGGAAATGAACAAGTAAAACTAGAAGAGCAAAGATGTAATACAAGAAATTAAGAAGGAAAACTAAATCAACACAAGAATTGAAAGTTGGATTTAAGAGAATTAAACCTAAACTACCCTAAATTCTAGAGAGAAGGGAGAGCTTCTCTCTCTAGAATTCTACCTACAACATGATGAAAACTCAATTATGACTACTTGGTTCATCCCCTCTCAATCCTTGGGTTCAATAGCATCAGAAATGAGTTGGATTAGGCCCAAAATGAGCTACAAATTGCTGACCACAATTTCACTTTAGTGAATCACGCTGATCCATCGGCACGTACGCGTACAGTGCATGTACGCATCTTTAAACGCGAAACTACTACAGCAAATTTTATATCATTTTGAAGCCCCAGATGTTAGCTTTCCAATGCAACTAGAACTGCCTTAGTTGGACCTCTGTAGCTCAAGTTATGGTTGATTGAGTGCGAAGGGGTCAGGCTTGATAGCTTTGCGGTTCCTTCATTTCTTCATGAGTTCTCCCACTTTGCATGCTTTTCTCCCCACTTCTTACATTTAATACTTGCCTTATGAACCTGAAATCACTCAACAAACATATCAAGGTATCAAATGAAATTAAAGTGAGTTAAATTTAGCTATTTTAAGGCCTAAAAAGCATGTTTTCACATTTAAGCACAAATTTAGGGAGAATTACAAAACCATGCTATTTCATTGAATAAATGTGAGAAAAGTTGATAAAATCCCCCAAATTAAGCACAAGATAAACCACACAATTGGGATTTATCAAACCTCCCCACACTTAAACCAAGCATGTCCTCATGCTAAGAATAAAGAAGGACAAGAAAAGGGGTATGAACATTTATTCAATGCAAATAACTCTATGCACCTATCTATATGAATGCAACTAAATGCAAAATGATTCTACCTACTTGGTTAAAAGTAAATCAATCTCCAAGAAAATATATAAGCAAGTAGGGCAAAGGTCATATGACGACTCACAAACTCTACCAATTCAAATATCAAAATGAAGTTCAAATAGACTTGCAAGAAGAAAGCTCATAAAAGCCGGGACCAAGGAATTGAGCATCGAACCCTCACCGGAAGTGTATCCGCTCTAGTCGCTCAAGTGTATAGGGTCGATTCACTCAATTCTCTTCTACTCATGCTTTCTAAGATTTGTTTTTCATCTAACAATCAATAATTATTCAATGCATGCATACATTCACCATGAGTACTTGTTCATAGGTTGTAATGGGGCTAGGGTAAAGGTAGGATTGTATATGGTCAAGTGAGCTTGAAATTTGAATCTTTGATTAACCTAAGCTCTCACCAAACACATATAACAACCTATACAATTCTAATACACAACCTAGCTACCCATGATTCCCACTTTTCCACATACTCATGCATTCTCTTTAATTCACATTCCATATGCATTGATTTTTATTGAACTTTACTTTAGGGCATTTTTGTCCCCTTTTTATTGCATTTTTTTTCTTTTTCTATATTTTTTTCCTTTTTTTTCTTTTGATATATATTTTTCTTTATTTTGTATTTTTTTCCTTTTTGCAATAAAGTATATACAAGAGTATCAATGCATATGGTTTTACATATTTAATGCATAAGCATGTACCCAATTCCCAAAAATCTTCCACAAAAATACAAAAACACACTTCCCTCTCAACGAATGTCCCAAGTTTTCCATACCCAAATGATACACACCCTCACTAGCCTAAGCTAATCAAAGATCCAAATGAAGGACATTTATTGTTTTTTCACTTAGGGGTAGTGATGTGATAACATTAAGAATAAAAGGGATTAAATAGGCTCAAATTTGGCTAACAATGGTTGATGAAAGGTAGGCTATTTGGGTAAGTGAGCTAAATAAAATGATGGCCTCAATCATATAAATGCGTGTATACATAGAATAATGGACATATAGAATCAAACAAAGCAAAGATTACAATCATAGAAAGAGAACGATGCACACAAGAATGAAAAATAAGTGGTTATAAGATGTAACCACACAATTAGGCTCAAAACTCACGTGCTTGTGTTCTTAGCTCAAAAACCATGTTCCAAAATAAATTCTTCAAGCAAGTTTATCACAATTTTTTTTTTCAAATTGGTTGGGTGCCCTAGAACAATTTTTCTTGGAAAAGAAATCATCACCCTAACCAAGTAGTCCTAACATAAAAAGAAATGGTGAAATATGTACAAATTCTAACTAACATGCAACCTATCATGCAATGCAACAACTAACTAGCAAAGGAAATCAAGAATTGGTGTTGAGAGAGAAAATGTTACCCATGGAGATCGGTCGGACGACCTCCCCACACTTAAAAATTTGCACCGTCCTCGGTGCATGCAAAGAAGAGCAAGGTGGACGGGTTACTACAATTGATGAGCTTCCTCAAAGGATTGTGCGGGCGGACTTGTTTGTTACCCCATTTAAAAGCTTTTCCTTTCCTTCATTTGGTGGCCAACCTCAAAGGAGAGAAAAAGAAAGAAAATTTAGCCTACAACAAAGATATTCAGCAAATATAACATAGGCGGGGTCTAATGCCAAATAAGAGTAAGAGTCTCACTTACATGTTAGCTACGCATGTAAATGAGAGAGCAATATAGGCAAAGGGCATATCAACTAATACTTGATGCAAGAACAACGTTAAAGCATGAAGAACATTTAGGAGCATCAAGTTTAAATAGGAATTGACACAAATAAGATTAGTGGTAAGCATGAAAGCATTTGGTCCCATCCCAACTCAATGACAATAATGTACAAAAACAAGGGATCAGGAGTTAGGAAGGACTAAAGCACTAATCTTCTGTGTAGAGTAAATATTGCAATTAATGCCAAACAAGTCACGAAGCACCAAGATTAACCAAGAAATTCTCAACAATTGAGTAAAAGAATTCAACACCAATATTAAAATAAGAAACTTAGAAAATAAAAGGAAAAACAAGTTACAAAAATAAAATTAAAATGCAATGAATGAAAAGAAGCAAATGCAATATATAAAAGAAGATGAAAACAAGAAAAATAAATACTTAAAATTTTGAAAAGAAAGTAAGAAAGGAAAGAAGAAGAAAGAAGAAAGAAGGAAGAAAGAAAACAGGGGAGAAACAGGGCGTGGAAAGTGACGCGTACGCGTCACGCACGCGTGCGCTTGGGTGGCAGGCGGGACAGGCGACGCGGATGTGCACAGTACGCGTACGCGTGCTTGATGAAGTTAGCGACCGACGTGGATGCGTCATGTACGCTTGTGCGTCAGGTCGCGGGCATAGAGTAGGCACAACTTTGGCATAACTCCCTGGTTTTTGTACCAGGAGTGTGAGATGCACCACCGATGCGCGTGCGCACAGCACGCTCGTGTACGGATGCCCTTTTTTTTTTAAGATGTTTAGAACAAAAACAGGGTACTCTCCTAATCTACAAGTATTCTAAAACAATCAAAAATCAAATTTAACAACAAATCTTTTTGGTTTTTGAAAAATTTTCAAATACACTAAAAACAAAACTTATACTACAAGCAAAATACTACTCAACAACAACTAAGCTACAACTTAAGGCACAAATCTAATAAAATAAACCAACAACCAAAATATTAAAACAAGAGTATACAAAGAAGAAAACTACCTAACAATGGCAACCCAATTCATCCATTGATTATATTTACAAGAGAATGGAAAGAGTTTACCATGGTGGGGTGTCTCCCACCTAGCACTTTTATTTTAAGTCCTTAAGTTGGACCATTGATAGGGTCCTTGCTATGGTGGCTTATGCTTGAATTCATCCTTGAATCCCCACCAAACGTTTGCATCTCCAATGTCCACCGAGATCCCAAATTAGGCGCATAAAACCTTCAAGTAAGCTTAAGTAAATGACAAGGCCCCAAGCGTTTTGATTGTTGACATGAATTCCGGGGTCCCAAACCTTGTTCTTGCACCCATCTTCCCATTGACTACTATAGTTAAATTTGGGTGACAAGGCTTGTGAATTCTCAGTCAAGCATCCAAACATTCTCCTAGACCCTTACAATTTGGTTCTACACCAACCATTACTATTCAACTTTGAGCATGCAACCATCATGAACTTAAAGTGATGTTTCTAACCACTACACAACTCTCTCCTACTCTTAATTTCACAAAGACTTCTAAGTTGACCATCATTTTCAAGAAACCTATATTCAAGTGAGAAAGTAAAGCTCAAGGATAAAAATTTTACCCACTTGAATGTTGTGTAGGATAGTGACTTAGGAAGGGGTGGTTCCAATGATCTTGCAAGTTCCACTCCCTTGTGCTCTTTCTTGACTATCTCCACCTCTTTACAACTTCCCTCAACTTCAACCTCTTCCTCTTGGTGGCTCTCTTCCAATTCAATCTCTTCTTCATTGCTCACCAAGGGCATGAGAGGTTGTGCATCTCCTTATTTGATCTCAATTTCAAGCACAATGGGAGAGGATTCAATTGTAGATAAGAAATTCTCGATGATTGAATCCATCACTTGATCAACTTCTTCCAATCTTTCGTCATTTGCACTATACCTTGGAGGTTGCGCATTATCCTCCTCAACACCAAATTCAAGCTCATTGGAAGAAGGTTCAACAACTTTCACAGGATCATCAACAATATCACTTGGTGTGGAAGTGTTCTCAAGCTTGAAATCCACCTCTTGTTCAACTTTGCCTAGCTCTTCAACCACTTCTTCTTCATTAACAATCTCTTCACTCTACACTTGTTGCAAGATATATCATATCTCCTTGTCCTCATGTTGAGATTTTAAAATCTCCTTCATGCTCCTTTCTTCGGTTGATTTCTCATATTCATCCGTGGAGATGCTTTGCTTGTTGCATGAGTCCAATGATTCCAAGATAGCGGTAATGTTAGCAAACTGAGCCATGATTTTTTCAAATATGGGAGGTGATTCATCTTGTGGTTGAGAGTTCTCATACATTGGAGGTGTCTCATCTTGGTAATAACATGGAGGTGGTGGTTCTTGAGGGTATTGAGGGTTGAATTGGGGTGGTTCTTCGTATGGTTCATATGGTTCACAAGGTGGTTGGTATGGTAGATATGGGTTAAGATCATATGGAGGTGTTTAGTGGTATGAGGCTTGTGAGTGTGGTGGTTCAAAACAATGTTGGGGAGGTGGTTCATAGGCATAGGGTGGTGGTGATTGGGATTGACAACTACAATAAGGATCATCACACACACTAGATGGATATGCATTAGGATTAAGATTATACCCATGAGAATTCGGAGAGTAGTTACGTTGGGGTGACGCTTGGACGGCTCGGGTGGCATAGACTTCCCTTTGGTCCTTGCGTATCTCCGTGAGGATAGTAGTCATGTCCCCAAGCACTTTTGTCAAGCTTGGTTCGGAAGGTGGTTGTTGCCAAGAAGGTTGTTCATAAGCTTGGGGCTCCTCCCACCTTCGATTTCCAAATCCTTGATCCACATCCTCATTGAAGCTTCTATTTCCTACAATATAGTTTGAACCACACTCATAGCCAAAGTGATGAGAATTCATAGTGACAAGAGAAAATAAAACAAATACTAATATGAACTAATAAAAAGTAACTCCTAAAACAAGCAAAAACTAGCAAAGAAGCATATTAACATATATACAATAGCCAATAATATAACACCATTGCAATTCCCTGGCAACGTCGCCATTTTTATGATGAAAATTTAGTTGATGGTTTAGAATTTCTCTTATGGAAATAAGAACTTCGTTGTAAGCATAGATCCAAACCAACAAACAATTCTCACATAAAAAATTTTTGGTTGTCACAAATAACAAACCCCAAATAAGAATTAACCAAAGTATTTAAACTCCGGGTCGTCTCACAAGGAATTGCAATGAAATGCTCAATTATTGGCTATGAAGAACAAGGGGTTTGATTTTATCTTTTTGCAAGAAAATAAATGGCAAGAAAAGTAAATGAACAATAACTAATAAAATGAAGGAAAAGAACTCTTGGCTAGACATAGGTAATTGAGATCACCATCCTTGTCTACAAACCATATATTGACAATTATGAGAGGCCAACCTATTAAGTCTACTTCCAAAAGCCTTAAGTACGTAATGTCTACTCCTAAGCTTGAAGTACGTCAAATAGGCTTGATCACATCAACTCATAAGGCCCAACCTATCTACTAATTAGATTAGTAGTGGGTTGGTGTCAATGAGTATCATATTGATTACCAAGAGTTCTCAAATCACCAAATCATTGAGACCCAATGACTCAAGGTCACTCAATTCCCATAGCCTAGGCCAAGAGAAAAAGAAACTACTCAAAACCTAAAGAAAACATTCTATCAAACACCTAGTGTGCAATAAAAGTAAACATCACAAAATGCTAGAATTAGTGAAACCCACAACTACCACAAGAAAGAAATGAACAATAGCAATTAAGATCATAAAAATGACATAGAAACATAAAATTGCATTAGAAGAAATCTAAATCCAACAATGGTTCATCAACATAAAAGTAAAAAAATAAGAGAAATGAACAAGTAAAACTAGAAGAGCAAAGATGTAATACAAGAAATTAAGAAGGAAACCTAAATCAAAACAAGAATTGAAAGTTGGATCTAAGAGAATTAAACCTAAACTACCCTAAATTCTTGAGAGAAGGGAGAGCTTCTCTCTCTAGAATTCTACCTACAACATGATGAAAACTCAATTATGACTACTTGGTTCATTCCCCCTCAATCCTTGGATTCAATAGCATCAGAAATGAGTTGGATTGGGCCCAAAATGAGCTACAAATCGCTGGCCACGATTTCACTTCAGTGAATCACGTTGATCCATCGGCGCGTATGTGTACAGTGCATGTACGCGTCCCTAAACGCAAAGCAAATATGATAAATTTTATATCATTTTGAAGCCCCGGATGTGAGCTTTCCAACGCAACTAAAACCGCCTCATTTGGACCTCTGTAGCTCAAGTTATGATAGATTGAGTGCGAAGAGGTCAGGTTTGACAACTTTGCGGTTCCTTCATTTCTTCATGAGTTCTCCCACTTTGCATGCTTTTCTCCTCACTTCTTCCATCCAATACTTGCCTTATGAACCTGAAATCACTCAACAAACATATCAAGGCATCGAATGGAATTAAAGTGAGTTAAATTTAGCTATTTTAAGACCTAAAAAGCATGTTTTCACATTTAAGCACAAATTTAGGGAGAATTACAAAACCATACTATTTCATTGAATAAATGTGAGAAAAGTTGATAAAATCTCCCAAATTAAGCACAAGATAAACCACAAAATTGGGGTTTATCATGTGTATGGAATTTGTGATTCTTGAGAGTAATTGTATTGGAATGTGGGTAGTTCTATGGGTTTTCTCTCATAATGGTCACAAGGATGAGGTAAGGGTGGTTGGTTATATGATGGATGAGGGTCATAGAAAGGTGTTTGGTAGAAAGGGACTTGTGAGTATAGTTGAGGGCTATGTTGAGGGTGAGATTCATAGGCATATGGTTGTTGATAGTCACAAGGAGGTCTGCCATAGCCATTGGATTGATATGCATCATGGAATGGTTGTTGCTCATAATACATTGGTTGAGGTTGTTGCCATGAATATTGAGCATATGCTTGAGGCTCCTCCCACCTTTGATTATTGTTCCATTCTTGATGCATGTTGTCATTGTAATCTCCACTTCCTACAACATAGTTGTAACCAAACTCATAGCAAAAAGGGTGAGAATTCATAGTGAAAAGAGAAAATAAAGACAAGAACTAATAAGAAATGATGAAAATAAATTTCTAAAACTAGCAAACTAACAAAGAAATAAAAAATCAAGCTATTCATAATATTAAAATATATACAATAACCAATAACAGGGCACACATTTGCAATTCCCCGGCAACGGCGCCAAAAATTTGATGTAGGAAAATTGTCGGTATAGAATTTCTCAATGAAATCTCGTTGCAAGTATAGTTCTAAACCAACAAACAATCCTCAATCAAAATTTAATTTGTTTGTCACAAGTACAAACCCCAATAAAAATAACTGAAGTATTTAAATCTCGGGTCGTCTCTCAAGGAATTGTAGGGAAGTGTGCTCAATTATTGGCTATGGCAAAGTATTTTTGGGATTTTGGATAAGGGACAAGAAACATAAATGACAAGAAAATAAATGGAACTCAGATCAAATGGTAAAAAGGTCTTGGCAAGGGTTGATGGTTAAGGATATTTATCCTTGTCACTAACCACAACATGATAATTGCAAGGATCAATCCCATTAAGTCATCCTCTAACAATTGAAGAAAAGTCAAATGAGTTTATCAATCCTAATCCATAAGTCCTAGCCACATCACCAATTAACTTAGTGGAAGCTAGAGTCAATGAACACCAATCATCAATCACTTGGCCATTAGCAACTCAAGTTCACCTAAATTACCATCCCAAGCCAAGAACACAAAAATCTACTCTAACATCCTTCCAAGCATTTTGTCAAACACTTGGAAGGCATAAAAGGAAAGCATCATGAATTGCAAGAAATTGTAAAATCTACAACTACCCAAATGCAAAAAAACAATAACAACAACTCAATTTAACAACAAGGGAATATAAAACATGAATTGTATTAAAAGAGAATCTGAATCCAACAATAGTACATCAATATAAAAGAGGCACACAAAGGTAAATTAACAAGAGAACTAAGAGATCAAAGATGTAATAACAAGAAATTGAGAGGACAACAAGATGAAAACAAAAAATTAAACCTAAATCTAAGAGAATTTACCTAATCCTAACCTAATTCTAGAGAGAAGAAAGAGCTTCTCTCTCTAGAAACTAACTAAGGCATGGTGAAAACTCCACTAAGTGCTCCCCCCTTAACCCCTCTTGAATTCTACATGTAATAGCCTTAGAAAATGAGTTGGATCTGGGCCTAGAAAGCTCAGAAATCGCCCCCAGCGAATTGCCTTTATTGAGGTCACGTGCCGCTTGCCACGTGTACACGTTGGTCACGCGTACACGTCATATTGCAATTCTCCTTGTCACGCGTATGCGTCATGTCACATGTACGCGTCACTGACAAATGACCTTCTCACGCGCACGTGTCAGTCACGTGTGCGCGTCGCTTTGAAATCTTCACAAGCTCATTTCTCCATGAATTCTCCACTTGCATGCTTTTCTCTTCACTCCTTTGATCCATTCCTTTCCTCTTAAACCTGAAATCACTAACACACATATTAAGGCATCTATTAGAATCAAAGGTGAATTAAAATTAACCAATTAAATGCCTAAAAAGCATGTTTTCACTCTTAAGCGCAAATTAGGAGAAAGTCATGAAACCATGCTATTTCATTGAATAAATGTGAGAAAAGTTGATAAAATCCCCTAAATTAAGCACAAGATAAACCCTAAAAATGAGGTTTATCAATGGGCTTGGGCCCAACATGGGCCCAGTTCACTCGTTTTAGCCCATTGGCCTAATTTTGGGCCAAAACATTAAGATTAGTATTTTAATTTGTATTCTAAATATTTTTCATTTCCCCGAAATATAAATTTTAGTTTCCTATTCTCCTTTGCTCATAATTAATTTATCAATTAATTATCTATCATTTTTTTTGGGTTTTACAGTAACACTAGCCTGGCCCTATGAAAACGATCCCGAGCTGCAGTAGGAATATTTCTTGTAAGGTCCCACATCGGTTGGGGAGGGGAATAAAACATGCCTTATAAGGGTGTAGATACCTCTCCCTAGCATGACGCGTTTTGACGAGTGAGTGTGGGAGGTTTCGGCTATCATCCCTATCGTCAAAGGCAAAACCATGAGGCCTTGTGTGCCAAAGCAGACAATATCGTGCTAGCGGGTGGTCTGGGCTGTTACAGATGGTATCAGAGCCGGCGCCCGGATCGATGTGCCAGCGAGGGTGCTGGGCTCCCATAGGGGGGTGGATTATAGGGTCCCACATCGGTTGGGGAGGGGAACGAAGCATGCCTTATAAGGGTGTGGATACCTTTCCCTAGCATGACGCGTTTTAACAAGTGAGTGTGGGGGCTTCAGCTATCATCCCTATCTTCAAAGGCAAAACCGTGAGGCCTTGTGTGCCAAAGCGGACAATATCGTACTAGCGGGTGGTCTGGGCTCTTACGTTTCTCTCCGACTTGGATGCACGACAAGATGATCAACCCAGACCGAAACAAGAGGGAGACATGGAAAAGCTACAGTTAGGGCAAACCAAAGACGAGTTCACATTCATCAACAAAAATCTGCCCTTTGACATAAAAAATGACCTCGTAGAGTTTTTAAAACAAAATAAAGACTTATTCGCATTCACCTCGGCCGACATGCCGGGAATAAACCCAGATCTGATGTCCCATCGGCTAGCCATGGATCCCAAAGCCAAATTACTGGCGCAAAGAAGAAGGAAAATGTCCATGGACCGAGCATTTGAGGTAATGAGGCAGGTCAAAAGCCTGCTTGAAGCCGGCTTCATCCAAGAACTCCCTTACATGACTTGGATGGCCAACGTCATGTTGGTCAAGAAAGCAAACGGCAAATGAAGAATGTGCGTCAACTTCACAGACTTGAACAAAGCTTGTCCAAAAGATGCCTTCCCTCTGCCAAACATTGACAGGCTAGTAAAGGCCACCTCAAGACACTAGTACCTCAGCTTCATGGATGCATACTTGGTGCGCGAAAATGTAACTCGCACAACTAAATCGGCAAGTGCACCGGGTCGTCCAAGTAATACCTCAGGTGAGTGAGGGTCGAATCCCATGAGGATTGCCAGACTGAGCAAGCTGTGGTTATGCTGCAGATCTTAGTTAGGCGAATAAAATGTTGATTGTTGTTGTAGGTGCATAAAATAGAATAAAAAATAAAGCAATAATGAATTAACGTGAAAACAATGATAAAGAATCAGTTAAGGCCTCGGAGATGCTTGTTCTTCCGGATTAATACTTATTACTGACTACTTTAACAATGAATGATTCATTTAATGGCAAGGTTGTAAGTGATTAAGCCATAAGTTGTGGTCATTAATCTTCATGGTTTAAACCAAATGCCAAGATGCTGATCATTCAATCTGGACGAGGGTGAAGCTCACAGAATTCAATCTCTGATGATCCTACTCAAAATACCACAGACAAGGTCGGATCTTCCGGATCGGAGAATGAAGCTCTATGATTCTAACCTTGAATGTCATAGGGACCCCAATTACCCTGACTAATGGGATTTTATATCACATATCCCAATTAGCCCAAATAACTTGTTGGAACCTGTGATGTACTCTCAAGCTGTAGCTCAATACTCTCTGGGTCAGGACTCGTAAAGATCTCATGTAGACAAAGGGGTCATACTTTCGTTCTACCCCAGATTTGTAGAGATGAAGAACGACAATACATCATAGAATGAAATCAAATATGTATTAAAGTAGAAGAGTAATGATATTAATCCATAGGAATGGACAGAGCTCCTATCCTTAACTTAGGAGGTTTAGCCGCTCATAATTTACAATGAAAACAGAAAATAAGTTATGAGAGGCTGAAGATCAAAAGTCCTTAACAAAGGTGATCCTTCTTCTATTTATACTAATAACTAGACCTAAAAAGATATTAATTATAAATAGAAATTACAAAAATGAAATAGACTAAGCCAAAGGTGCGAAAATCCTCTTTTGGACCCACTTGGTGAGTGTTTGGGTTGAGCTTGGCATCCAACTTGGAGGAGTGGGCATTGAATGCCCACTAGGGGGTTTCCACGCTGCCTTGATGCTCCCTTGGTGGCGTTGAATGCCAGTCTTGGGCGTTCAACGCTGGCTTTGGTCCTTTTGGGGCGTTGAATGCCAGAAAGGGGGTAAGTTGGGCGTTCAACACCCAGTTTGGGCAGTCTTTTCTAAAGAAAGGTATAGACTATTATATATTTTTGGAAAGATATGGAAGTTAGCTTTCCAACACCATTGAGAGTGCATCAATTAGATCTCTGTAGATCCAAAAATGCTTGTTTGAATGCATGGAGGTTAGAATCTGACAGCATCTGCTATCCTTTTGTTGCCTCTAAATCAGACTTTGCTAAAACTTGCCAAATTCACCCAAAAATCACCTAAAATCATAGAAAAATCACAAAAACTCAAAGTAGCATCCACAAAGTGATTTTTACACTAAAACCTACTAAAACATAATAAAACTTAACAAAATATACTAAAAACACCAAGAAAATAATGCCAAAAAGTGTATAAAATATCCGCTCATCAATACTCTGGGTACAACCAGATACCCATGCACCGGCTAGACAAGGAGAAGACTGCATGCGTAACCCCTGAAGGCACGTACTGCTACATAGTCATGCCCTTTTTATTAAAGAACACTGATAAACCACTATTTTATGATTCATTTGTTCTCAATTGAGTCTTTTTATCAATTCTTCACCCACTTATTCATATAATTTGCATGGTTTTACAATTCTTTCCTTATTACGAGATAAATGTGAAAACATGTTTCCTAGGCCTTAAAAATATTAATTTTAATTATCCTTTATTACCATTCGATGCCGTGATCCGTGTGTTGAGTATTTTCAGGCTTCATAGGGCAGGAATGGCTTAGAGGACAGAAAAAAAACACAAAAAAATGAAAGGAACGCGCAAAAACGGAGTTTTGAAGAGAATGGCAGTGACGCGCACGCATGGACGATGCGGACGCATGCCTAGCGCAAAATGGCATCGATGAGCACGCGTGAACGACGCGGACGCGTGACTAGCGCGAAACAAAACCGGCGCGCACGTGTGACTGACGCGTACGCATGATAAGGAAAACTTCCAACTGACGCGCATGCGTGACCCACGCGCACGCGTGACGGACGCCACGTGCAGGAATCTATAGAAAATGCCCTCAGCGAGTTCTGGGCCCCTTTTTGGCCTAAATCCAAGCCCAGAAACACAGAATAGAAGCCAGAGAATTGGGGAATCAACAACGACAATTGATACAACATTAATTATACATAATTTTAGATTTAGATGTAGTTTTCTAGAGAGAGAGGCTCTCTCCTCTCTCTCTTAGGATTTAGGATTAGGATTAGGATTTCGGATTTCTATTAAGATTAGGCTACTTCTCTTCATTCCAGGTTCAATGTTCCTTTAATTTATTTTCTACTTTTATTTATTCTATTTCTTTAATTGTTATTTTTCTTTTCAATTTGGCTTATGAACTCCATGTTAAAATTGACTTCTTTACTTAATATAATTTGAGGTATTTCAGATCTATGATCTGTTTCTTTCTATTTATGATATAATTAATTTAGATTTTTCCTTTTTGGCTTCGGTTAAGTAATTAGTGACACTTGAGTTATCAAACTCAGCAGTTGATTGGAATTTGGGATTGCTGATTGATTTGGATCCCTCTAAAGCTAGTCTTTCCGTAGGAGTTGACTAGGACTTGAGGAATCAAGTTAATTAGTCCACTTAACTATACTTTATTTAGTAAGGGTTAACTAAGTGGGAGCAACAAACAATTCTCATCACACCTGATAAGGATAACTGGGATGGGATTTCTAGTTCTCATACCTTGCCAAGAGATTTTCTAATTATTAATTTATTTTTCTCGTCATTTAAATTACTTGTTCCTTTATTTCAAAAACCCAAAAATATATCGTTTTCCATAACCAATAATAAATCATACTTCCCTGCAATTCCTTGAGATACGACCCGAGGTTTAAATACTTTGGTTATAAATTTTATTGGGTTTTGTTACTTGTGACAACCAAACTTTTGTACGAAAGGATTCTCTGTTGGTTTAGAAACCATATCTATAACGTGATTATTTTTATGAAATTCTTTACTGGCAAGAACCCGATCGTCAAAATGGCGCCGTAGCCGGAGAGTTGCAAACGTGTGCCTTATTATTCTCTGTTGTTTTCCATAATATTTTTCTTGTTTGTTTTCTTTTCTTTGATCTAAAAATTCTAAATTTGGTGTCATTTTATTGTTTTTCTCTTTCTTCATTAAATTCAAAAATATCTTTTCTCTTTATTTTAATTGGATTTTCGAATTTTCCTTTTAAAATTCAGATTTTTATTTTAAAACTTTTTATTTTATCTTATCTTAGCTTTAAAATTTCAAAATTCAAATATTTTTCAAAAATCATATATTTTTCAAAATCAAATCTTATCTTTTCTAATCTCAATTCTTAAAATCAAATCTTTTTCAAATCTTTTCTCTTATTTATTTTCTTACAAGTATCTTTAATTTTAAGACGTATCTTTTTCAAAAATTCCTAACCACTCTCACTCTCTATCTTTTTCGAAAATCATATCCACAATTTTTCAAATCTTTTTAATTAATTAGTCCTTTCAGTATTCGAATTTTTTTATTTATTTTATTTTATTTATTTATTTTTCTTTTCTTTTAATTTTCGAAATCTATATTCTATTTTCTAATTATTTTATTTTATTTTATTTTATTTTATTTTCTTTTACTTGTTTATTTGTTTTTGTTTTTAATTTCTATTAGCTACTATGAATTCTCACCCCTCTGGTTTTAAGTTTGGTTCCAATGTTGTTGTAAGGAGTGAAAACTATAATGAAAATAGACATCAAGATTGGAAGAATCAAAGATGGGAAGAGCCACAAGGATTTGATCAACCCTCTTGGCAACAACCCCCTCCAATGAACTATAACCAACAACCATTCTATGATACATACCAAGACAATAGTTATGGTGGACCTTTTCGTGACAACAAACCTCCACCAAATTACTATGGTCAAGAGCCATTCCGAGGTGTGTATCAAGATGATAGATATGGTAGACCCCCTTGTAGTTACCAACAAGCCCCACCCTATGCTTATGAACCACCTTCACAACATACCTTTGAACCACCAAACTCACAAGCCCCCTACTACCAAACACCCCATATGACCCTAATCCTTACCCACCATACCAAGAACCTTACGAGCCATACTTAGAACCACCCCAACCTCCATTGGATAACAACACTCTTAGTGTCATTCACCAAGGGCAACAAGATATGCAAACTACATTTAACTCTACCATAAATGGTTTGAATGCCACTTTACAAGCTCTCGTCTCCCGGATTGAGTCATTATCTACTCCCAACAATCAACTCTCAAGCTCTAGTGCACTTCCTTTTCAACAACATAATGATCTTTCCATTCCATCACCATCCTCCATGGAAGAGCACCCACATCCATCAATCCAAGAGCAAGATGATCCCAATTATGCTATTGATATGGAACAAGAAAGAAAGAATCATCTTCGCGAATTCATACTTCATAAGAAGCTAGAGGAGGCCCTAAGGGTAGCGGTAGCAGAGACCCTTGAAGATGAAAGAGTGGCTGAAGAACTAGTAAAGGAAGACATCAAGGAGGAGTTTGATTTTATATTAGAGCAAGTGGAGAAAGCTGAAATTATCACAGAAGAGGAAGAGGTTGAAGACTTAGGAGATGCGGAACCTCCATGGAAAAGTCCAGTCATAGAGGCTTCTTCCAAGATGTCTGATGCTGAAGTCAAGGAGGGTGTAAAACCTCCAAGGCATATCATGGTTGAAGACTTTGAGGAGGTTGATCAAGAGATGGAGATTAAAGAAGAAGAGGCACAACCTCCCATGTCCTTGGTAAGCAATTAAGAAGAGAATGAATTGGAAGAAGGCTATCAAGAGGAAGAGGTTGAAATTGAAGAGGCCTGC
This sequence comes from Arachis ipaensis, assembly GCF_059453495.1. Lineage (NCBI taxonomy): Eukaryota > Viridiplantae > Streptophyta > Magnoliopsida > Fabales > Fabaceae > Arachis > Arachis ipaensis. The sequence continues at coordinate 56,710,745 of NC_142443.1, forward strand.
AAAGAGGTGGAAGTTGTCAAGGGAGAGCACAAGGGAATGGAGCTTGAAATCACCTTGCCAAAGCTGTTGGAGACCTCTCCCCCAAAGCCATTACCATCCAATACAACATTCAAGTGGGTAAAATTCTTATCCTTGACCTTTACTTTCTCACTTGAATATGGTTTACTTGAGACAGATGGTCAGCTTAAAGCTCTTTGTGGCTTTAAGAGTGAGAGGGAGATGGTCAGTGGTTGGCAACACAATCCTAGGTTCGTTGTGGTTGCAAGCTCAAGGTCTAAATGCAAGGGTTGGCGTAGAGCTCGAATGAATGGGTTGAGGAAGCTGTTTGGATGCCTTATTGAGAATTCAATTTGTTTACCACCCGGATGGAATCATCATGTTCCACTTGAAGACAGGTACAGAAACAAGATTTGGGATCCGGGAATATATGAGGATCAACTTTGGGAGCAAAAAGCTTGTGAAGAACTCCCTCAAGGCTTGGGAAATTCACATGAGAATGATGAAGATTATTGGAAGTCCAAGCATTGGTGGCAGTTTCAGGATGAGTTCAAGCACAAGCTTCTATGACAAGGAGCTCGCCAAATGTCCAACTTAAGGACTTTAACTAAAAGTGCTAGGTGGGAGACAACCCACCATGGTATATTCTTTCCTTTTTGTTCCTAGTTTTATTTTATTTTATTTTTATTCGTGTTCATTCATAATTTTTGCATAGTCATCTGCATTCTACATTTTGCATTCTGCATAATAAAAAAAATAGGGGATCGACGCGCAAGCGTCAATGACGCGCACACGTCGTATGTGTCTACACAACTAGACAGAGAGTTGCGCGAGAGATACGCGGGAGGGGTGCGTGAAGCACAAGCCACCCCACGCGTACGCGTACTTCATGCGTACGTGTCCCCTGTAGGAAGTTCAACCCACGCGTAAGCGTCGGCGACGCGTACGCGTGGGGATGAAAATCGGCGTAAAGAGCACCTGAACAGAGAGTTGTGCTGCCCTTGCGATGGAAATGTGCTAGAGGCACAAAATCACCCACGCGTACGCATCCCTGATGCGTGCGCGTCATTTTCAAAATGTGGCAATCGACGCGCACGCGTCACTTGAAATTTATGCGACCCACGCGTACGCGTGCTGTACGTGTACGCGTCGCGATGCGCAATTGAATCAGCACACCGCCAGATTTCAAATCTCCCCTTCCCCAATCCTAATTCTTTTTCATTCCTACTTCTTTTCTTCTTCTTTCTTTCTTTTCTTTCCCCCTCTACTCTTTTTCTCTTTTAATTTACTGTATTTATTTATTCTTCTTCTTTTTCAATTTCTCTTTCATGCTTAGTTATTTATGGTTTCTTTTCCATTCTTTCTTTTTCTTAATGCATTAATTTTTATATTGGTGTTGGAGCTTTATTTGGGTCTTATATTATTATACTTGAGCTTGTGGATATCATCAAGAGTGATTTGATAAATTAATATTAATTTTTGGATTACATGAATGTTGGATTTTATACTTTTCATAGCATATTTTACATGCATACCAAGTGTTTGTGAAAAACCCGTATGGCATTATAAAATTCTTCATTATTCTATCCTTCTACTCTACTGCCTGTTTTTTACAAAACCATTCCAATATTTTATTAACTAAATATAATTGTCAATACAGATGTTATTATTAGTTTGTTATGAGTAATAATATCTTTTGGCCTTTAATGCTTGATCTATGCTACTCATGCCTTTGCCAGTATGCCAATAAACATCTTGCATTTAATTGCCTCAATTTATCATGCTATACTTCCATTGATATCCTAATTGCACGGAGTCGCGACCATGTGTTAACGACATTCTTCTTTATCTTGGCATGATTATCACTCGTATTGCCCTCTTCCTTGCTCTATCCTTTTGAATTCATGTCCCTTTCTCTTCTCCCTTTTCAGGATGGCCACCAGGAAGGGTAAGGAGAAAGCCACTACCAAACCACCAGCAAGGAAAGGAACCAAGAGACCTCCAGCTAAGGCACCTCCATCTACAAGCGTCAGTTGGAGTAGCCCGTCCACTTGCACATCTCAGCATGCACCGAGGACGGTGCAACCTTTAAGTGTGGAGAGGTCGATACCAACTTCCGTGGGTTAGTTATTTCCTATTTCAACACCAATATTTTATTTTATTTGTTAGTACATTGTTGCATTTGCATGTTTCATTGCATGTTTGCTTGATTTTGTGCATATTCTACCACTACTTGGTTGGAGTGATAAGTTCTTTTTCAAGACCCTTTTTATAATATTTCACTAATTTAAATTGAAAATTTTGTGTTAAAGTTGTTTGAAGACTGTAAATTGGAATATGGTTTTTGAGTTAAAGAACACACAACCTATGAGATTTGAGCTTAATTACATGGTTACATTATTTAACCATAATATTTTTTTCTTGTGTGTTCCTCTCTCTATGATTGTAATCTTTGCTTTTTTCCACTCTATATGTCCATTATTTAGTGTATTTACATGCTTGCATATGATTGAGGCCATTACTTGTTTTTGCTCACTTATCCAAAATAAGCCTACCCTTTGAAATCACCCTTATTAGCCACTTTGAGCCTTTTAATCCTCATTTGTTCTATATTTTACCACATCACTAGCCTTAAGCGGAAAAATAATTAATTACCCCAATTGAATCTTTAGTTAGCTTAAGATAGAGATTGTGTAACAATTAAGTGTGGGGAACCGTGGGAACATGGGTTAATAAGGGAATGTGTTATGTTTTTACTTTGATAAAATATTGGAAATTTGGGTACCTACTCATGTGAGACCAGGAAAATTAAAAAATCCATGTGCATTGATAAGTTATGTTTATTTTTCTATTTAAAAATGAAAAATAAAATAAAATAAAATAATAAAAAAAAGAGAGAAAAAAAAGAAAAAAATCCAAAAATATACAATAAATAAATAAATACATAAGGGGACAAAATTACCCCAATGCAAAGTTAAGTTAATAAAAAGATCAATGCATATAGGATAAAATTAAAGAAAAATTTGGTACATGAGTATGTGATGCAAAAGTGGAAATTTTGGGTAGCTAGGCATGATTCTAGAGTTATATAGAGTGTGTGTATGTTAGGTGAAAGCTTAGGTTAGTCAAAGATTCATATTACAGCTCACTTGGCCACACTTATATCCTCACCCTCACCTTAGCCCCATTACAACCTTGAAAAGACCTCATGATATTTGCATTGGTACATTAAATATTGTTGATTGGTTAGGTGATGAAAAAAGTTTAGAAAGCATGACTAGGGAAGACTAGAGTGAATTACCCTATACACATGAGAGATTAGAGTGCATATACTGATGCCAGGGCATTTTGGCCAGTTTCACTGACCTTTTCTTTACTGTTTTAGGGTAGTTTCATGCATTTTCTTAGTTAATAAGCAAGTTTTGGGTAGATAATCACTTACATCTTGATTCAAGCAAGCATTGTGAATTTTATGTGATTTTAATAAGCAAGCATTGATTTCAGGACAAAAGAAGCAAGGAAGAGCCACATTAGTAGCTACGTTAATCTAATTAACATGACCACTAACGTGGAATGGGAATAAACTTGCAACGTTAATGAGAAAAGTGATTGCCAATAACGCCTTCGAAACCATCATGGCCCACGTTAATTGCCACGTTAACTATATTAACGTGGTAGTTAACGTGGAGTAAAAGGGAGCTCCAGCGTTAGTGGTAAAAGTGAATACCACTAACGCTCCAAATTGGCAATTGGCCACGTTAAGAGTCACGTTAACTCAGTTAACGTGAACTCTAACGTGGAAACGGAAGACAATGCCAACGTTAGTGACACTCACCTTTGTCACTAACGTTGGACTAAGCCCAATTGGCCACGTTAAGAGTCACGTTAACTACATTAACGTGAACTCTAACGTGGGAGGAGCAAGGAATTGGCAAAGTTAGTGACATTCACCTTTGTCACTAACGTTGGACCAAGCCACTATGAGCCACGTTAGTTGCCACGTTAATTGCATTAACGTGGAAGCTAACGTGGAGGAAAGAAATGATGAGCCAACGTTAGTGACACTCACCTTTGTCACTAACGTTGGAGATGGCAATTACCACCACGTTAGTGGCCACGTTAAGACAATTTGAGGCACTAACGTGAGAAGGGGCGTTTGGAGCGTTAGTGACAAAGGTAAGTGTCACTAATACTCTCGAGGCTAAGGCATGCCCACGTTAAGAGCCACGTTAGTTATACTAACGTGGACTCTAACGTGAGAAAAGAGGGGCTAAGAGCAACGTTATTGGCAAAGGTAAATGCCAATAACGCTTGCGATGGACCAAGAGGCAACATTTGTGGTCACGTTAGTGCCACTAACATTGAAGTTAACGTGAACCATCTTGGGCTAGGAACGTTAGTGAAAAAGGTGATCGTCACTAATGTTCTCGAACCCACATTTTCACTTAAAGTTAACACCACTAACGTCCTAGCTAAAGTCTATACCTACTTCACACTTTCTCAGCAAGTAAAGCTCAGCCCGCTGAAGATTCCAAACTGCTTCAACTCAAGATCCAAAGGCCTATATCCAAGGACTTGAAGAGCCAACTAGAAGATCAGAAGAGTAGTATATATAGGAGTAGTTTTGGACTAGAGAAGAGAGCTTTTTGGGAGGGGGCATTAGGAGAACTACTCTCTGTATAATTTTACTTTCTCTGCAACTTTTAGTTTTACTATCAGAATGTACTTTCCATCTTTTCTTTTCATTCCCAGAGCTATGAACAACTAAACCCCTTTCATTGGGTTAGGGAGCTCTGTTGTAATTTGATGGATCAATAATAGTTTTCATTATTCTTCTTCTTTCTTTTCTCTTGATTTTACTAGAAAGCTTTCAATCTTCATCCAATTGGGCAGTTGTCTTGGAAAAGAAGCTATTCATACTTGGATCTCTTCGGAACCTTGGAAGAGGAATGAAGAGATCATGCTAGAAATGCTTTCCTATGTTGGACCAAATTGGGGTTTGGGTGGATATAGTGACATATAATCCTACCAACACTTTGATTTGGGAATACATGTGGTATAATCAGTGACCACACTTCATCTCTTCTCATGAGCAATTAGACCAAGGAATTGGCTATTGATCAAGATTTGAGAGATCGAATTACCAAAGAATTGGAATTCAATCAATTAAGATTGCCAAGGAGATCAATGAATGCATTGATTGAGGAAGAGATGAAAATAAACTTGATCCGGAGAATACAACATCTCCTGAGCCCAATGAACTCCCCATTTCTAATCGTACCCATTCTCTTTAATTTTTGCCATTTACTTTTATTCTCATCTTCCCAATTCCCCATTTAAGATTCTGCAATTTACTTTCGGCCATTTACATTCAGCTCTTTATTTCCAGTATTTACATTCTTTGCTTTTTACTTTCCCGCCATTTAATTTCCTGCAACTCTCAAATCAACTTCTGCTTAGCTCAACTAGAACATTCCTCTAATTAAAGTTGCTTGACCAATCAATCCCTGTGGGATTCGACCTCACTCTATTGTGAGTTTTTACTTGACAAAAATTCGGTATACTTGCCGAGGGAAAATTGTTAGAGACAAGTTTCCGTGCATCAAGTTTATGGTGCCATTGCTGGGGATTGATTTTGTATCATCAACGATTAAATTGGTGGATAACTAGGTTGAGCATTTTTCTTTTGTTTGATTTGAATTCCATTTGAGTAATTTACTTTCAGTTTTAGTTATTTTCTTCCCTTTATGCCTACCCGTTTGTGGTGTTCTCATATTTGTTACAATTCAGTTCACTAACCCACTAACTATTTAATATATTGCATCACTCATACTAACAGCATTTTTAACAAGAATAATCTCTATCTCCCTTTTGCTTTGGCCATGTTGGTTGTATGAAAGGTAGAAGAAGCGGGGCTTCAACTTCTGTTGATTCTGAACCTGAGAGGACCTTCCTTAGATTAAGGAGGGAAGCAAGAAGAAAGAGAGTTGTTGGTGCTGAGGAAGAGGAAGAGTACTTTGAACCAGACATGGATGAGAATATAGAGAACCATCATGAAGAAGAGGCTGACAACCATGGCAGAGAAGGTCCAGTGCATCATGCTGGACAAGAGAGAAGAGTTCTAGGCTCTTATATCAATCCAAACCCAGGAAACTATGGAAGTAGCATTCAAAAGCCAACCATACATGCCAATAACTTTGAACTAAAGCCACAGCTCATCACCCTTGTTCAGAACAACTGTTCATTCGGAGTAAGTGTCCAAGAAGACCCCAATCAACGTCTAACCATATTCCTGAGGATATGTGATACTGTGAAGTCTAATGGTGTTCATCCTGACACCTATAGACTGCTTCTGTTTCCCTTCTCACTCAAGGACAAAGCATCCAAATGGCTGGAATCCTTCCCAAAGGAGAGTTTAACAACCTGGGAAGATATGGTGAGCAAATTCTTGGCGAGATTCTACCCTCCTCAAAGAATCAACAGGTTGAGAGCTGAGGTACAAACCTTCAGGCAATAAGATGGTGAGACTCTATATGAAGCATGGGAGAGGTTTAAGGACTTGACAAGAAGGTGCCCGCCAGATATGTTCAATGAATGGGTGCAGTTACACATTTTCTATGAGGGTCTTTCTTACGAATCAAAGAAGGCAGTAGACCACTCATCTCGGGGATCTCTGAACAAGAAGAAGACCATTGAAGAAGCCATAGATGTCATTGAGACTGTAGCGGAGAATGACTACTTCTATGTTTCTGAAAGAGGCAACACTAGAGGAGTAATAGAGCTAAATAACGTGGATGCATTGCTGGCCCAGAACAAGCTGATTACCAAGCAGTTGGCTGACCTTACCAAGAAGATAGAGAGGAACCAAGTAGCAGCAATCACCACCTCATCAGCAACCCAAGAAGGAGTGAATGGAGAAGCAGAGGGTGAGCAGGAACAAGCCAACTACATTGGAAATTCACCGAGGCAGACCCATGATCCATACTCCAAAACTTATAATCCTGGTTGGAGGAACTACCCAAACTTTGGGTGGGGAAATCAACAAGATCAAGGCCAAGATCAGAGACGTCACAACCCCAACAGCAATGCAGCTCACCAACATTCCACACAGAGATCATATTAGCACCCACCTAACAACACCTCTCAACATCCATATCAAAACCAAAATGGCCATTCTCATCCCTCTAACCCCAACTCACCATCATCCGAAGATAGACTCTCAAGGATTGAGACTCTACTTGAAGGCATATGTAAGGAACTCCAAGATAACAAGGTGTTCAAGGAAGAGGTGCGAGCCAATATCAAAAACCAGGGAGACACCATTAAGAGGCTAGAATTTCAAGTGGGATATCTCTCCGAGAAGATTCCCAAACCTACTGACCGCTTCCCAAGTGACACAGAGAAAAACCCAAGAGGTGAAGCAAAGAAAGTAAGATGGGAAGAGTGCAAGATGGTCACTATAAGTGATAAGGGGACTGAGGAAGAGCTGAACAAACCCTTCGAACACTCTGGAGATACTTCAGCAGAGAAGCAGAAATAGGGTCACCAAGAAACCAAAATTACACAGAAGGAGATGCTGAAACTCTATGCACCTTTTCCTCAAAGACTCAATGGTGGTATAGAAAAGAGAATATACTCAAAGTTCCTTGATATGTTTGCATCTCTCCATGTAAACATACCATTCATCAAGGCTCTCCAACAAATGCCCTCATACATTAAGTGTATGAAAGAGCTGCTGACCAGGAAAAGCTCACTCAAAGGATGGCAAACAATAGTGATGAATAAGGAGTGCAGTGCTCTCATTCAACCAGAGTTGCCTACAAAAAAGAAGGACCCAGGAGTTTTCACATCCTCTGTGCCATAGGAGACACACTGATTGATAAGGGACTCTGTGATCTGGGAGCAAGCATAAATTTAATGCCTCTATCTCTCATGAAAAAGTTGCAGATTAATGAGCTAATGCCCACAGACGTAGTCATCAGGCTGGCTGACAAAACTCAAAAACAAGCAGTAGGAGTGGTTAAAAACGTGTTGGTGAAGGTTGGGAACTACTTTCTTCCCAGAGACTTTGTCATATTCGAAATGGAAGAGAGTCACCTTCACCCAATCATATTGGGAAGAGCATTCCTAGCTACAGCCAGAGCGCTCATAGATGTGGAACGAGGAGAGCTAATACTGAAGATACATGACGAACAACTGGCATTCAATGTCTTCAAACCCTCACAAGAAGCAGATCAGGAAAGCAAGGAACCAAGGGAAGAGCACGACAAAGCACTGGTGGAAGAAACAAGCATTGAAGCACAAGCTGTACACCTGGGAATCCCTTTGGTTGATGAACAAGACAGTCAGCAGTTGTCACAGCAAAAGGAAAACCAGGAGGAACCTAAACCACCAGAGTCATATGAGACCAGCAACAAAATTTCCTTGGAAAAAGAGGTCACAAAGAGCAGGGCAACATCAAAAGGAACAAAGAAGAAGGCACCAAGGAGATGGAGGAACAAGAAGATCCCTACAGAGGACTTCTCTCCAGGGGATAAAGTGATCTCAGCTTATTTTCCAGTTATCCCACCTCATTTCCCCACCATCCCATCTCAGCTACCTAAAGTTTTCACCATCAACAGGATTCTCTCCTTAGAACATGTGGAGATCCTTGATGAAGCCAATGGAGATAGATTTACTGCGAGGGGGGAAGATTTGAAGCATTACCAACCACCCTGACAAAGTCAGAACGTCAAGCTAGTGATGCTAAAGAAGCGCTTCATGGGAGGAAACCCATGTTTTATATGCTTTTAAAGTAGTTAATAATGCAAGGTTCATGAATTCCAATTCAACTCTGACATATACTTGAATGAATCCTTTTATGCAACATATAGTGAAGAACAAGTTTGGTGTTCAAGGCACACTAAGAGGACATGAATGCAATTCATATCATTGCACTCTTAGAACCTTGAACAAAACTTTGTACACCACATGGCCACAAACTAAGTTTGGTGTCACCAATGTTGCATACATGGACAATTAAATTGACAGTTGGTTTGCAGTCATGAATAGCACTTAGTTAGTTAGAAACAAAAACTTTAAAAAGTAGTTATCCCATTTTGTTTTAAATTTTACCGCCACTATCCACAAATTTATTAATCACATTCCTTTTATTTTGTAGGAAAATTGATGGGACAATTGAAAGAGGAAGGGTTCGGCCACTTCAAAAGGAGAGGATTATACACGTGTCTTCAAAGGGAATGCATTGGGAATTGTTGCCATGCAACATTGGAAGAATGACACGCTTGGAAATCGAACCAACCCCATCATAAAGTTGATGATCCTTGTGCTCATCCCATGCTAAACCCCATCCGTTCATCATACACCCACACCATCAATCCACACCTTTCATTTACTCACCACTTCTCTATATAAGTGGTTCTTATTCCGTACCCCATTCACACTCCAATTCCCATTCTCTGTGCTTCCCACTTTCGGCACCCAACTCCTCTTACCCCATCAAAAGCACTCTCACCCACTCCTTTAACTATACCCTATCCTAACCCGGCCGAATTCCACCACCTACCCACAACCCCTCAACACCTTCACATCTCAAAAATCATGTATGGCATCATCAAGCTCCAAAAGGCGAAAGGGAAAGACACCAGTGGAGAGCATTCCTTTTGATGAAGGAAGGTTCAAGACCGCTTTCCATGAGCTTCAATTCGAACGTATCAAGCACAAGAAAGTATTGCCAGAGCTAACGTTCCAATTCAATTATGATGAGTGCCCGTAGATTGGAGAAAAGATTGAACAGAGGGGTTGGCAAGAGATCACAAACCAAGAAACAAGAATAAATGCAAATCTTATTAAGGAGTTCTATGCCAATGTAGCCAGGAAAGACAATACCAAGGCTCCTCTACCTTCAAAAGTTATGTGAGAGGAACAGAGGTGGACTTCAGTCCTAATGCTATCATGAGGACCCTTCATCTGAAATCACAACCCTCTGATAAGCCAAGTTATCAAGCAAGAATAAGTAATGGGCCAGACAATGATGAGCTTGAAAAAATCGTGAATGACATGTGTGTCATAGGATCAGATTGGGAGAGGTATGCAGATAAGAGGCCACGGTTCATCAGAAGAGGAGACCTCATCCCGGAAGCCAAGGAATGGTTTGAGCTCGTGAGAAGATCTATCCTTCCAGCCTCAAATAATTCTGAAGTCAACATTGCTCGAGCTACCATGCTACATTGCATTATGAGCGGTGAAGACATCAATGTACATGAAATTATAGCTGAGGGAATCCAAGAAGCAGCCGAAAAGAGTGATCCAAGCGCTCGGCTGTTGTATCCCAGCACCATCACAAGATTATGTAAGAAAGCCAAGGTGATCTTCGAAGATAGCAATCCCCATTAGGTAAACCCTGGGAGGTTAGTTACGCTCCAGCGTATAACTTATATGACACCCGCCCAACAACAAAGAAGGCCTCAAATAGGGAAAAGAACATCACAAGAAGGACCTCACCAAGAAGAATATCATCAAGAAGAATACCAACAAGAAGAGTACTATGATCCAACCAATATAAATCTAGGTCACATTCAAGGAGCCATTGAAGACTTGGCGAGGAGATATATGGAAGGGCAAGAGCAACAACTTCACCTTCAATCCCAACTGATAGATCATCAGGAAGAACTACTTGCTAACTGGATGAATCAACAAGGAGAATAGCAGAAACAACAAATGGAGCAGCAACAGGAGCACTATTCCCAGCTCACTCAAGCCATCAATCAAGTGACTGAAAGGTAAGAGCGTAAAGATAAACACCTTCAATAATTCAACCAACGCCAGCTAGCTTAGATGAAAGTATTCAACGAGTTCAGCGTGCTTAATGAATAGAGGCAACTACATAGGGAGGAATTCAACATAAACACTCCAGCCAATTTGAACTATGTGTCTGGACATATGCACCATTTGCACTCTGCAATCCCCATGTATGATACAGTCCAAAAAGATCTAACTGAACAAGAGGAAGGGAAGGTGAAACAACAGAAGGAAACATTGAAAAAGAAGATGGAAGATGCTGGCTTCTGGAAAAAGTTGATTGGAAAGCGCAAAGGAAATGGGGGTTCAAGCACTCAAGAAGGAAACAGAGAAGACAAACAAGAGGGAGAGCATGGGCAGCCCCATGAGTAAAAGGTGGTGGAGTTCCCTCTTTGTTCCATCTTTTTCAAGTTTTAAATAAGAAAAATTATGTATGAAATAGAACATGTTTCCATGGTAGTTTAGGATTTTCAATTCTGCCTTTAAGTTTTCATTGCTTAGGTCTATGCTTACTATTTCAAGTTACCTGCTGCATCTTCACCTTGCTTACTTGTATGCTTGTCCTTTTAAGTCAAATAAAAAGAGATGTTATGAAAGACCAGAGTGAGATTCAATTTGTGGAGTAAGTTCTTAAGCTTGTGGTGTAGTAATTACTTAGCTAAGTTGGTTGACCAACAAGGTAGGAAGGTAACTATCTGTCCTGAATCATATGCTTGAAACACACCCCATGAGACTAGCTAAATAACAAGATCCTAATAAGAAAAGGGGAAAGGAAAATGAAAATTGAGAAATAAAGAAAAAGAGTAAGAAATAAGGCTAGGCACCAAGCGTTGTATCTTAAGGCATGTGTCTGTGGTGCTCCTGTGCTAAGGATATACTTGGATGAATAAGCTCTCAGGGGTGCCTTATCACTTGGTAACTTGGGTTAACTAACCCGGGATTATCAGCTGAAAGTCCACTATCAAGAGTAACCCTTGCTACAGAGCACTTAGTAACCCAAAGGGGTGCTGGACACCAAGGTCTCAAGAAGAAAAATAACAAACCATGTGCCTGTGGTGTGAATGTATGGGGGAAAGAGACTTGAGAGAGTAAGTCCTTAGGGGTGTCTTAACACCTAGCACCTTGAACCAACTGGTTCGGGAGTGCTGGCTGAAAGCTTATCTTAAAGAGTCGCCCCCTTACAAAGCACCTAGTCTAAAGAATACAATCAAACCCTGAAAAGACAAAGGGATCAATGAATAAAAGTCTCATAGGGTGCAATCAAGTGAGTATTCCAGGGCATGGTAAAAGTCTGAAAGCCAATGAAGGAATGAACCTAAGTTGCTATGCATGAAACCCCATAAAACCAAGGACATGACTTCCACAATAATGACTCATTTCTCTTGTCATTTCATTCATCATTCTCATGTTTCAGTACTTGCTTAGGGACAAGCAAGCTTTAAGTTTGGTGTTGTGATGCCAGGGAATTTTGGCCAGTTTCACTAACCTTTTCTTTACTATTTTAGGGTAGTTTCATGCATTTTCTTAGTTAATAAGCAAGTTTTGGGTAGATAATCACTTACATCTTGATTCAAGCAAACATTGTGAATTTCATGTGATTTTATGAGAATTATGCATGAATTGAATGACAAATTGGATAATGCATGTCTTATAACTTAGATTAGAGCTTTGATGCACTTTATTTTGCTTGATTTCAGGACAAAGGAAGCAAGGAAGAGCCAAATTAGCAGCCACGTTAATCTAATTAATGTGACCACTAATATGGAATGGAAATAAACTTACAACGTTAATGAGAAAAGTGATTACCAATAACGTCTTCGAAACCACCATGGCCCACGTTAATTGCCACGTTAACTACATTAACGTGGTAGTTAACGTGGAGAAAAAGAGAGCTCCAGCGTTAGTGGTAAAAGTGAATATCACTAATGCTCCAAATTGGCAATTGGCCACGTTAAGAGTCACGTTAACTCAGTTAATGTGAACTCTAACATGGAAAGGGAAGACAATGCCAACGTTAGTGACACTCACCTTTGTCACTAACGTTGGACTAAGCCCAATTGGCCACGTTAAGAGTCACGTTAACTACATTAACGTGAACTCTAACGTGGGAGGAGCAACGAATCGCCAATGTTAGTGACACTCACCTTTGTCACTAACATTGGACCAAGCCACTATGAGCCACGTTAGTTGCCACGTTAATTGCATTAACGTGGAAGCTAACGTGGAGGAAAGAAATGATGAGCCAACGTTAGTGACACTCACCTTTGTCACTAACGTTGGAGATGGCAATTACCACCACGTTAGTGGCCACGTTAAGACAATTAACATGAGGCACTAACGTGAGAAGGGGCATTTGGAGCGTTAGTGGCAAAGGTAAGTGTCACTAACGCTCTCGAGGCTAAGGCATGCCCACGTTAAGAGCCACGTTAGTTATACTAACGTGGACTCTAACGTGAGAAAAGGGGGCTAAGAGCAATGTTATTGGCAAAGGTAAACGCCAATAAAGCTTGTGATGGACCAAGAGGCAACGTTAGTGGTCACGTTAGTTCCACTAACATTGAAGTTAATGTGAACCATCTTGGGCTAGGAACGTTAGTGAAAAAGGTGATCGTCACTAACGTTCTCGAACCCACATTTTCACTTAACGTTAACACCACTAACGTCCTAGCTAAAGTCCATGCCTACTTCACACTTTCTCTGCAAGTAAAGCTGAGCCCACTGAAGATTCCAAACTACTTCAACTCAAGATCCAAAGGCCCATATCCAAGGACTTGAAGAGCCAACTAGAAGATCAGAAGAGTAGTATATATAGGAGTAGTTTTGAACTAGAGAAGAGAGCTTTTTGGGAGGGGGGCATTGGGAGAACTACTCTCTGTATAATTTTACTTTGTCTGCAACTTTTAGTTTTACTATCAGAATGTACTTTCCATCTTTGCTTTTCATTCCTAGAGCTATGAACAACTAAACCCCTTTCATTGGGTTAGGGAGCTCTGTTGTAATTTGATGGATCAATAATA